>NC_140000.1:36643609-36856071 GCF_964263955.1 Coregonus lavaretus | reverse complement strand
GTCAACAAGAACTTTGGTCAATACACTGTAGACCCAGCTACCCGCTACCCTAACATCAACACCCAACTCATCACTCCCGCACAGGTATACACAGGCACACACAGGCACACACACACATACACACACACAGGTCTGATGATGATGATGATGATGATGATGACAATCTCTGTAGGTGGGCCATCTAATATACACAGTAGCGAGTGGAGGTTCGGATGCGGACCAGGAACCGCGACCCCGATCCCCCTTGCCGAAGCTACTACGACAGGGTGAGTCTGACCCTCTGAGTACTGAACGGTACATTAACATAACTCTAACCATTGGCTTGATCAGTATCTTCACACATATTTTTTTCTTCCTCTCTGGTTCCCCAGAGTCCTTCTCTCGCTTCAGTAAGCTTTTGTCGTGGTGCCAGCAACAGACACAGGGTTACCGTGGTGTTGCGGTTAGCGACCTCACTACTTCCTGGAAGAGTGGCCTAGCTTTGTGTGCCCTCATCCACCACTACCGACCTGATCTCATGTGAGTCACATCTGACCTCTAACCTCTCGCTCCTCACAAATCACCTCGCCTCTCACCTCATACAGCTCATCCCAAAGGTAGCATTCAGGCGCAATGTAGTTGGTCCATTGCCTCACTTCTCATCCCACCTCTCACCTTTCGAATCTCAGTCTCATTTCCCTTTCACGCAAGCTCAGGTGCATGTGCATGTGTGTTTGTGTGTGTGTGTGTGTGTCTGTGAGAGAGGTGAGAGAGGTTGATGAGTCAGAAGACCATGGTCCTGATTGGTGCCCTTTTAATTACCTGATTGGATCAGTGCCTCTCTTTGTCCACTTGCTCTGGTGTGTGTGTGTGTGTGCGTGCGTATGTGTGTGAAGTGTGTCAATTTGCATACGTGTGTGTGTGTGTGACTCTCTCTTACTTTGACTCTCTCGTCCCATCTCTCTGCAGTGACTTTGACTCTCTGGAGGAGGATGAGGGGGAGGAGAATATGAGGTTGGGGTTGGAGGTGGCGGAGAAGGAGTTTGGAATCTCTCCTGTGATGACTGTAGAGGAGATGTCATCTGTCAGTGAAACGGACACTCTCTGTATGGTCATGTACCTCAGCCAGTTTCACCAGCTCTTCAAGGACGCACTACCCCCAAGTGGTGAGTTTCTAAACCACAGTAGTCAGTGTAAGAGCTAATTAATTCTCAATTCTCCTCATCACCCTCTATTCTTATCCTATCCTCTCTTTCCAGAATGCTCAGAACTCTACATCATCTCCGGCCCTCTCCTTCATAACCACTTATCTACAATGCCTTACTAAGCGAACGCAGAGTGGTGAAAATGTTTCTATTCCCATTACCAGTCAGTGGTTGTGAAGGAAAGGAGATGGGGAATGGCTGTGCATGACTGTTCTTCTCCTCTTTTCTTGTCTGTAGAATCCCAGACTGAGAGCCTAGATGGGAGGGCTGCTGTGATCGGTCCTGCCTCACTCCTTAGCCGCCTGGGCCACAGCCCATCCCGCAAGCGCAACCCCAAGGTACACACCCCTGTTTGTTTACGTAGGGACTCTGTTTGTCTGTGTGTAGGTGTATAGGTGCATGTGTGTTTACATATATTTGTGTGTATCCCTCCCATCAGGAGCAGAAGGAGAAGGATGCGGTGGGGAAGAGGAGGAAGACCAGTCGGCCATGTCTGGAGGACGTGAGACAAGATCCCAGATTAGTGGACAGTTATGAGGTGAGGGGTGTAACCTGTAGCCATGGGTTACAGTGAGGGAAAAACGTATTTGATCCCCTGCTGATTTTGTACGTTTGCCCACTGACAAAGACATGATCAGTCTATAATTTTAATGGTAGATTTATTTGAACAGTGAGAGACAGAATAACAACAAAGAAATCCAGAAAAACGCATGTCAAAAATGTTATGAATTGATTTGCATTTTAATGAGGGAAATAAGTATTTGACCCCTCTGCAAAACATGACTTAGTACTTGGTGGCAAAACCCTTGTTGGCAATCACAGAGGTCAGACGTTTCTTGTAGTTGGCCACCAGGTTTGCACACATCACAGGAGGGATTTTGTCCCACTCCTCTTTGCAGATATATATATATAATATAATATGCCATTTAGCAGACGCTTTTATCCAAAGCGACTTACAGTCATGCGTGCATACATTTTTTTGTGTATGGGTGGTCCCGGGGATCGAACCCACTACCTTGGCGTTACAAGCGCCGTGCTCTACCAGCTGAGCTACAGAGGACCACATCACCCTCACATCAGATCTTCTCCAAGTCATTAAGGTTTCGAGGCTGACGTTTGGCAACTCGAACCTTCAGCTCCCTCCACAGATTTTCTATGGGATTAAGGTCTGGAGACTGGCTAGGCCACTCCAGGACCTTAATGTGCTTCTTCTTGAGCCACTCCTTTGTTGCCTTGGCCGTGTGTTTTGGGTCATTGTCATGCTAGAATACCCATCCACGACCCATTTTCAATGCCCTGGCTGAGGGAAGGAGGTTCTCACCCAAGGCCCCGTCCATCGTCCCTTTGATGCGGTGAAGTTGGCCTGTCCCCTTAGCAGATAAACAACCCCAAAGCATGTTTCCACCTCCATGTTTGACGGTGGGGATAGTGTTCTTGGGGTCATAGGCAGCATTCCTCCTCTTCCAAACATGGCGAGTTCAGTTGATGCCAAAGAGCTCGATTTTGGTCTCATCTGACCACAACACTTTCACCCAGTTCTCCTCTGAATCATTCAGATGTTCATTGGCAAACTTCAGACGGGCCTGTATATGTGCTTTCTTGAGCAGGGGGACCTTGCGGGCGCTGCAGGATTTCAGTCCTTCACGGCGTAGTGTGTTACCAATTGTTTTCTTGGTGACTATGGTCCCAGCTGCCTTGAGATCATTGACAAGAACCTCCCGTGTAGTTCTGGGCTGATTCCTCACCGTTCTCATGATCATTGCAACTCCACGAAGTGAGATCTTGCATGGAGCCCCAGGCCAAGGTGATTGACAGTTCCTTTGTGTTTCTTCCATTTGCGAATAATCGCACCAACTGTTGTCACCTTCTCACCAAGCTGCTTGGCGATGGTCTTGTAGCCCATTCCAGCCTTGTGTAGGTCTACAATCTTGTCCCTGACATCCTTGGAGAGCTCTTTGGTCTTGGCCATGGTGGAGAGTTTGGAATCTGATTGATTGATTGCTTCTGTGGACAGGTGTCTTTTATACAGGTAACAAACTGAGATTAGGAGCACTCCCTTTAAGAGTGTGCTCCTAATCTCAGCTCGTTACCTGTATAAAAGACACCTGGGAGCCAGAAATCTTTCTGATTGAGAGGGGGTCAAATACTTATTTCCCTCATTAAAATGCAAATCAATTTATACCATTTTTGACATGCGTTTTTCTGGATTTTGTTGTTGTTATTCTGTCTCTCACTGTTCAAATAAACCTACCATTAAAATTATAGACTGATCATTTATTTGTCAGTGGGCAAACTTACAAAATCAGCAGGGGATGAAATACTTTTTCCCCTCACTGTAGGTAACCGAAATTGTAACTGCCAGTAGTTCTTTGACTAAATTAATGAGATGACATGCAATAATATGTTAGACGTTAGAACAGCAATACAACATCTTTGGCCTTAAAGTGACATGGGTCAAACTCTCCACCATTCTGCCTTCCGCAGGAAGAGGCTGCCCTGTGCTCTGTGGGTGGAGCAAGCCAGAGCAGAGTGCGCTCGATGGCCAATCAGCTGCTGGCCAAGTTTGAGGAGAACGCCCCTTGCCCCTCCTCCACGCCAGCTGCAGCTCTACGCAGACAGGTGAGATGGGATGGAATTCAGAACTCCTAGCTGCTAAGAGTTTTCAGGTGTTACTAAGAGTGTTTTCCCTCGCTCAAAGTCTCAACATTCTGAAAAATACTCTTATTTAAAATCTGTGCTTTTAATCTGAATAAAGGAACTTGTACAGCACGGGTCTGTCATCAATAGCTGTTGGTAGTTTAGATCCTCCATGTGTGAGCTGACTGACTGACTTCCTTTGAGGTTTCAGAGGATAAGCCAGATTAGCTGCACTGTGATGGGCATTTTGGGTCAGGGCCAATGGGACTCACTGAGCCTTGGAGCAGTAGGTAAGGGTTACAGTGAGGGAAAAAAGTATTTGATCCCCTGCTGATTTTGTACGTTTGCCCACTGACAAAGAAATGATCAGTCTATAATTTTAATGGTAGGTTTATTTGAACAGTGAGTGACAGAATAACAACAAAAAAAATCCAGAAAAACGCATGTCAAAAATGTTATAAATTGATTTGCATTTTAATGAGGGAAATAAGTATTTGACCCCTCTGCAAAACATGACTTAGTACTTGGTGGCAAAACCCTTGTTGGCAATCACAGAGGTCAGATGTTTCTTGTAGTTGGCCACCAGGTTTGCACACATCTCAGGAGGGATTTTGTCCCACTCCTCTTTGCAGATCTTCTCCAAGTCATTAAGGTTTCGAGGCTGACGTTTGGCAACTCGAACCTTCAGCTCCCTCCACAGATTTTCTATGGGATTAAGGTCTGGAGACTGGCTAGGCCACTCCAGGACCTTAATGTGCTTCTTCACTAGCCACTCCTTTGTTACCTTGGCCGTGTGTTTTGGGTCATTGTCATGCTGGAATACCCATCCACGACCCATTTTCAATGCCCTGGCTGAGGGAAGGAGGTTCTCACCCAAGATTTGACGGTACATGGCCCCGTCCATCGTCCCTTTGATGCGGTAAAGTTGTCCTGTCCCCTTAGCAGAAAAACACCCCCAAAGCATAATGTTTCCACCTCCATGTTTGACGGTGGGGATGGTGTTCTTGGGGTCATAGGCAGCATTCCTCCTCCTCCAAACACAGCGAGTTGAGTTGATGCCAAAGAGCTCGATTTTGGTCTCATCTGACCACAACACTTTCACCCAGTTCTCCTCTGAATCATTCAGAAGTTCATTGGCAAACTTCAGACGGCCCTGTATATGTGCTTTCTTGAGTAGGGGGACCTTGCGGGAGCTGCAGGATTTCAGTCCTTCACGGCGTAGTGTGTTACCAATTGTTTTCTTGGTGACTATGGTCCCAGCTGCCTTGAGATCATTGACATGATCCTCCCGTGTAGTTCTGGGCTGATTCCTCACCGTTCTCATGATCATTGCAACTCCACAAGGTGAGATCTTGCATGGAGCCCCAGGCTGAGGGAGATTGACAGTTCCTTTGTGTTTCTTCCATTTGCGAATAATCGCACCAACTGTTGTCACCTTCTCACCAAGCTGCTTGGCGATGGTCTTGTAGCCCATTCCAGCCTTGTGTAGGTCTACAATCTTGTCCCTGACATCCTTGGAGAGCTCTTTGGTCTTGGCCATGGTGGAGAGTTTGGAATCTGATTGATTGATTGCTTCTGTGGACAGGTGTCTTTTATACAGGTAACAAACTGAGATTAGGAGCACTCCGTTTTAAGAGTGTGCTCCTAATCTCAGCTCGTTACCTGTATAAAAGACATCTGGGAGCCAGAAATCTTTCTGATTGAGAGGGGGTCAAATACTTATTTCCCTCATTAAAATGCAAATCAATTTATAACATTTTCTTGACATGCGTTTTTCTGGATTATTTTGTTGTTATTCTGTCTCTCACTGTTCAAATAAACCTACCATTAAAATTATAGACTGATCATTTCTTTGTCAGTGGGCAAATGTACAAAATCAGCAGGGGATCAAATACTTTTTTCCCTCACTGTAATTTGGTTGGAGGGAGCAGCTATGGTTGCAGTAATATGGGTTAAGATTAACTGGTGGTTAGGGTTAGCAGTGGTAGCTCTTGACCTAGGCCCTATATGCTTAAAGCTGTGGTTGTAGTATGGTATAAAGGTAGCCATGGCCTTCCCGGCTCCACAGCCCTCACGCCCTCTACTAACTGACCACCAGGGGGACTCCATGCCCACGCTTCCACATCCTCCAGCATCCCCTGATCCCCAGGCCCAGCCAGCCCCTATGGCCTCCGCTACCACCTGGAAACAGGTAAAAATAGTAAGCCTCTCCACCTTTGACTCTTAGAGGACTGCAGAGTTATATAGCTGTATCTCTCTGTGTCACCACATGGGGGTGCATGATTGTGTGCTGTGTAGTTCAGTCGCGTGGCATTTTGTCATAGTTCTTTCTTAGCTTTAGTTCCCTAGATTTCACAGTATTTCACTATTTCGCTACCTCAACCACCCACTCACATTATGCCGTCTAAACCATCTAACCCCAGAAGAAGCGCACGCAGCAGCAGGAGCAGATGAGTTTCAAGTACAAGGAAAAGGTCAAATGTCACACCCTGCCCAGCAGGGGGGAGCAGGTACGCCACCCCAGAGGAATCTGGGTAATGTAATGTATAGACCAGATGGCATGTAGACTAGTACTGATGTCCCATGCCACCCATAAATGTTCATAGACTTCCCAAGTTCCCAGTAGCTATCTGTAGACTAATGTGTGTCATTGGTGTGATGACTTTTGAGGACTCTTCTCGGCTACCTCAGTGGTTCCCTGATATATCTTCAGGACACAAAAGACCAACTGTCAGATCTTGACAGATACATGGTGAATGTTGGCAGTAAGAGTTGCCCACGGTCAAAGCGTTAACCATACCCCTAGTGTGGACCTACCCCATTCATAGACACTATTGAAGATAGTATAGCCCCGAGGCTTGCTCTAAACATTAACACGCATTGCTTGCGGTACGGTTTTGGAGACATATGGAACCTGTCTTTCATATAAACAATAATGAATATATATATATTTTTTTTTAGTTAAATTACTTAGACACCTTTTAGGGTTAGTGTTCTCAGACAGCCATTTCCATGTTACAGCGTTTGTTTACAGAAAACAGAGTGGACTACCTGTGCTAATTAGCTATCTGCGTCTCCGAACAACTGTGTGTAAACTGAAGACAGACGCCACAAACGTGTTCTCATTGAAAAATGCTGTTGGTTGCAACTGTGTTAAAACCGGTTAAAACAGTGTACAGTAATTGTGTATTTTGCATTTGTGAAATAAGATCGATGTGATATGAGAGGGATTTGTGTTTCTAGAACCTTACCACAATTGAGAATTGATTCACATTTAGATGGAGTATTTGGCTGTTTTGGCTTCCAGAGACAATTCGCCTTTAAACAGAACATGTAAGATCCTTGGACTATAAGGAGTAACATTAGGCCCCATTAGTCCATTAGTGGGCTAGTGTGGACCATGAGTGGGCTACAACTTGACCTATAGTCATTGAGTTCAATCTGTCGGCCTCAGGGCAGTGTCAGAGTGCTAAATGATGCTGTAAATCATATAAACAACTATTGTTTCAGAGAAAGAGGAGAAAACTGAACTGAACTGTCAGAGTGCATCTTGTTTGGGCTTTAAGAAAGTATATTTGTATAACTTACTGCAGGGCATGTGGCATGTGACAACGCTGCAACTGAAATTTTCCCTTTTAAGATTAGAAAGATCAGAGGCCTGTGAATGGTTTTTGTTAATGTTTGCACAGTTTTCTTTCCTCGGACACCTCACTGTTTTGCCTACAAATTAAGTTTGATTGGTGTGGGATAAGGGCCTAGTGATAACGTTTATATTGATTATTTTGGACAATGATTACACTGCAACAGAAAGAAGGTTATCCAGTAGGGGATTGATGTTTCTAGAACTTTGACCTAGCTTTGTGTTCCATTTCCACATCCATAACACAACATCAAAACTCTCTGTTTGTGGCTCCGATTGTGTCATCCCTAGTGAGTGTGTCTCTGTGTGTGTTTACTGTTTGTTCTGTCCTTCGTCCTCATCTTGTCTCTCTTTTCTCCTGCTATCTTTTAGAAATACGTTCAGATGTACACAGGGGGAGTTAGCTCATTGGCTGAACAGATATCCAATCAGGTTCAAAGTCAGGAGTCATCGTCACCCCAGCACACTCCTAATAGGAAGGAATCGGTAAGAATCTATTTGAGTCGATTTGAACTCACCCACACTAATACTGTCGTTAGGCCGAAACTCATCCAGCATTGGATTATACCCTACCTAGGCTGGTTCTGAAGTAGGTCATTTCCATGTGAAAGGACCCATGAGCACCAACATGTGAAGTTCATAGGAGCATGTCAAATTGGATGTCAAATGAAAGCTAAGAGTCAATTCTTTTTGTAATTAAGGCATATATACATTTTTCAACCGTTTTCCATCCAAAAAAATTTGAATAAGCGAAGGCTTTGATTTCTGGACAAACAGATGGAAAAGGGGTCTTAGAAAACATCTACCAGGAAAAAGTCTTAAAAGGTATTATAAATGTATCAAAACACAATCCGGTTGAAGTAAAGACCCCTGCCAACTAATATCAACACTTATATTTAGTTTTGGATACATTTCTGTAAGTTTAAGAAACATTGCCTTGTGCTGTGAAATTCCGTACCAAAAACCCACATATCTTGAAGACATCTTCTAATTTCTCTACCTCATGAGGAGGGAGGAAATTGAAAGCTCACAGAACTAACAAGTAAAGGTATACCTATCAATTAGTTATAGTTTTTTTTAACCAGTTGTGTAAAATACTTAAGTAGAAATACTTTAAAGTACCACTTAAGTAGTTTTTGGGGGTATCTGTACGTTACTTTACTATTTATATTTTTGAAAACCTTTACTTTTATTTTTAAAAATTTTTTTTAGGGGGTAGATCAGTTTTAATATTGCAGATAGATTGTAACTTCCATCAATGTAATTGTCTGCTTCACTTCCAATCCCCCATATGTTTTTTTTCTCTCGCAATATATATATATATATATATATATATATATATATATATATATATATATATATATACATACATACACACACACATACATACATATAAATACATATACATAGATATATATACATATCCTTTAAAAAAATATATATCCCTTTATTACTTTCCAACCCCACCACCCCTTCCCTAATTGGAGTAAATTAGTGAACAACAATGCTTAGGCCTCTACTTCCAGCTTATATATACTATATAAATGTTATGGACACAGTCAATTTTACAAAACTTTTACTTTTACTTCAGTACATTCCTGAAGAACATGATGTACTTTTTACTCCATACATTTTCCCTGACACCCGAAAGGACTTGTTACATTTTGAATGCTTAACAGGACAGGAAAATGGTCCAGTTCACACACTTATCAAGAGAACGTCTCTTGTCATCCCTACGGCCTCTGATCTGGTGGACTCACTAAACACAAATGGTTCGTTTGTAAATTATGACTGAGTGTTGGAGTGTGCCTCTGGCTATCAGTAAATAAAAAACAAGAAAATTGTGTGATCTGATTTGCTTAGTATAAGGAATTTGAAATGATTTGTACTTTTACTTTTGATACTTAAGTATATTTTAGCAATTACATTTACTTTTGATACTTAAGTATATTTAAAACCAAATACGTTTAGACTTTTACTCAAGTATAATTTTACTGGGTGACTTTCACTTTTACTTAAAACATTTTCTAATAAGGTATCTTTACTTTTACTCAAGTATGACAATTGGGTACTTTTTCCACCACTGGTTTTTACTGATATCAATTCAGGATCAGTAAATCAATCGGTAATGGTATTTCCGAAAAATCTGTAATGGATTTTCCGCAATTGAGTTGGCTGCAATGGGAAACCATAGTAGTCACAAACCACAGTTGGGTTAACATTTACATTTGAGTCATTTAGCAGACGCTCTTATCCAGAGTGACTTAAATTAGCAATTTGGGTTAAGTGCCTTGCTCAAGGGCACATCGACAGATGTTCACCTAGTCGGCTCGGGATTCGGACCAATGACCTTTTGGTTACTGGCCAAGCTCTCTTAATCGCTAGGCTTCCTGCAAGCCCCACAAATTGCATTTTTGTTCCCCCCCCCAGTTTTATCATTGAAATGTGATACAAACCGAGGCAATGGTGTGCTTTAGGACCATGCGGACGCATCCGAGCGGTCGGGTAGGCTGTTTGGAGTGTTTATCTGACTGAAAACATATATATATATATGTCCCCCCCACTTCTAAAACCAAAGTTGCGCCCCTGGTATTTTCATTTGATTGTCAAACAAATCACTTAGAAAAGTAGGCTACCTGTGCATGTTCCTCCACTCCTAAATAATCCCAGCATCCAAACTGCATATATATGCCCATTGATGAATTGAAATAGACATCTGTTACAAAAATACAAAAAGTCTGCCTAATGACATTCAGAGATTGTCATTGATTAGGCCTACATTAATTGATGCATCTTGCTGACAAATTGACATTTTTTGTAGCCAAAAATAGGTGAGTAAACTCTGATTGCCGGTAGCGGTGAAAAAAAGAAACGCTCCCTATACTTTCAATGCATTTGTCAGAAAAAGGCGTTTACCCTCCACTAGGCCTACACCACCGCCAGTAGCCTACCATCTCAGCCAAGGCAATTTTAAACACAGGAACACACGCCGAATAGGTAGCCTACATTCAATATAATACATGAGTTGAATCAAATTATGTTTTACACCCTAGTTCATGAGTTGTCCATAATTCATGAGTTAATGCTTCGAGTCTTCACAGATCGTGTGACATAAAACACTACCTTTCTTTCCTTACATTAATGACAGTGTTATTTGTCATTTTTAAGCATTTAACAATTGAATTAGAACATTGAACTTCAACCCTGTATGAATCATGGATCTTTGAGATCTCTGAAAATACACTGTATGTGTAACTATGCCTACGTAACATTTCATTATGTTTCGCCGTGAAAACAGTTCTCATGGGCACACAAATCCAAAATAATGTAGTCCTATGCCATTGCAAAATCGAATGCTTCTAACAGAAAGAGTCAACTATAGGCCTACTGTCAGTAACGTATACTTGTTGGATGGATTGGATGCGCATTGGTGTCTAGCTATAGGCTAGTTGTCTAGTGATATTGTCGACCATCATCAGGTGATCCAGGAAAGACAATTATTATTGACAGAAAATAATAAAGCTAAATGGTCTACTACTTCTGGCCACGGATGGCACGGAGAACACCAGTACCCGCGTGCACCTGAAAAACAAAACAATGAGTTCTCTAAACAGCTGACTGACAAAATCAAACAAGTATAAATCAACTGAGAAATCTAATGCATTGGAATAAAGGCAATGTTTTATCAAGGACGCATGGCAAACAAATGGCAAAAATTAGGAAGTACAAAGGAAAATATGCGTAAAGGGCCTCAGCTGAGGCTGAAATTCAGCCCTACTGAGTGGACAGTGCAGCCACATAGAAATACATGGTTTAAACCATGACAGAAGCATTTATTTCATATTTACCACAGTCAAACATATTTACCACTACATTTTTAACAAATAGGAGAATAGTTAAATTACTATTACTTAGAGACTTTTGTTGCATTTAGCGGAGGTAATGTCCCATTCAGGGGAGCTGAGCCCCTCCTGGCTCCCAGTAATCCACACCATGTTTATATCTTTTGTGTACCTATTTAGGATACCTCACGATAAAGAGAATGACATTCATATCCATAATTATGCATTTCTGTGTAGTACAGATCAGGGACCCATGATGAAATTCCGTTACCGCAATTCTGTTACCGGGTGTAAATCCACTTCATTTACTGTAGTTCAATAACCCAAATAGATTTTTTCAAACTCAATGTGTCATGTCATAGCTGACACCTGATTCTTTCTGCAGACATCATTGAATCTTAATTTAACAGATATTGAACCATTTTTGAAAAACGTGGACACAAAACATTTAGGGCGATTTTACCATAGTTATGTTACCAAACTTTGCATCTGCACAGTTCTTCTAGTAAATGTGTTTTTGCAACATCAGTGTAAATTGTTAAAAGTAGTCATTGTGCATAGAGTTGTATGGTTTGTTCAACTTTGAAATCAATGTTTGGCATATATTTTAAGTGAAAAATCTGAGTCTCAGCGCAATTCCGTTACTGTGGAATTGCCCAGTAACCTCTATAGTAGTAGGCTAACTCTGAAGTGAGGTGATCCATGTATTACAGCTTATTCTCTCTTTCTCCCCTACCCCCTCCCTCTTAGGCTGGCGTTCGCTCTGTGTTGGCGGGGGCGGGGCCAGGGCCAGGAGGAGCCAGTGACGTGTGTTTCTTCTGCAGTAAGCGTGTGTACGTGATGGAGAGACTCAGTGCTGAGGGACTGTTCTTCCACCGGAGCTGCTTCCAGTGTGACCACTGCAGCTCCACCCTCCGCCTGGCCTCCTACGCCTACGACCGGCCTAACGGTGAGCCCTTGAGAGGGAGGGATGAGAGTGAGACCAGGTCTATGGAGAAAGGGGAGAGTCCTGGGGGGGTGAGGGCAGGGAGAGGGTGTCACTGAGCACCAAAGAGTTAAAAGTGGGTAACTCTAATGAATGACAAGGGCTGCCCTACCACACACACACTGAAAATACCACTACCAGCCCAGCATGGTCTTGGCACTGAAACACTACCACAACTTTTGATATGCTCTACCACAACTTGTTGTGTAATCTTGAATACAACTCTGACCTCCAGTTTATGAGGGTCAGTGACACTCAATCATTCTGATTTTACACTGATTGCTCCAATCTGCCCTCAGGGTTTATGTTACACCGCCTGATCACTTTGTAAGGCTTCCAGGTTATCAGCAGACCAGAGACCAACTCAGTTAACACATGATGAACACAAACTCAGTGTGTTGCTTACTGCACCGTTGGGGCCTGGGGCTCCCTGGACTGACTGTGTGGATGTTTATATTTGATTGTGCGTCTGTGTGTGTGTGTGTGTGTGTGTGCGTGTGTGTGTATGTGTGTGTGTGTGTGCGTGTGTGTGTGTGTGTGTGTGTAGGGGTCTCAAATTACTGTAGAATACAGAAGGTGCAAGTAAAAAATGTGGTTGTGCATCAGCAGTTTTTCTCTTGTTATGTCAGTCACTGACAGTCACTCAATTAGCCATGTCAGCTAACAATTTTTTACATTGGTAAGTTAGTCTAGCCAGCTATCTAAACTTGTAGTAATCAAAGCCGAATACCGACCGTGCATGCAAGGGACCCTGACCTCCAGGGCGCCCCCATTGATTTTGTTAGTCACTCTCACTCAGATATCATTAACATGGCATAAGTCATGGCAAAATGTGTAGAATTGCAGGAAATAAACTTTAAAACTGCAAACATTTCTCTCCACCCCATGGCAAAATGTACAATATGCTGTAGAATTGCAATATTTTCTCTCTGCCCCATCGCAAAATGGTAGAACTGCAGGAAATGAAATGTAAAACTTAAATGTTTCTCTCCGCCGTCAATAGGAGGGCCACCAAAATGTTTTGCCCACGAAGTGGGGGTGGCCCCCCAACCAAATCTCCCTTAGGGCCCACAAAAGGCTATGGTGTGTGTGTGTGTGCATGCCTGCTTGCGTGCGTGTGACTGTGTGTATTGTATCTCTTAGAGATGTGCTGTGTGTTTGTAAATGGAGGGGGGGACAGATATAAAATATGTCAGTGATGTCATGTCAGGCGCTGATCTCTAAGTTTAATTCAAACCCTTCAACCAATCAGGGATGAGGTGTCACGTGATAGTCGTTTGAGTGTGAGGCAGGAGAGGATTGTGTGTAGGGTAGACTATATATGAAGTGGTCTGTCAGTGTAGGGACCAGATCGAGTGTGTCTTCCTGTTATTCTGTAGACCGGCACTGTTTTCAATGGAGGAGTCACACTGTAAGACACAACTCTATTTAATTCTCGCCATTCCTTTCCGGGAAGCTGAGAGATGTAGCTTTTCCTCAAGATCTAGGGACACTGTTTTTGTGTGGAAATGTAAATAAGATGAGACTTGTAAGTTTTATAACACTGTTTTCTCAGTAGTTCTACTGTAGTTAGATAACACTTAGTTTTTGTTTAAAGTTCTTCTTTAAGATGCATGGGAGCTGCAGATCTCTCTGTAGTGCGGTTCTAAAGCTGCAATTCTTAGTGTAGTGAGGTTCTAAAACTGCTGGGATTCTGTGTGTAGAGCGGTTCTATGTATAGTGTTCTAACACATTGGTTCTGTGTGTAGGGAAGTTCTACTGTAAGCCGCACTATGACCTCCGTCTGGTTGGGCCGGTCCAGAGGAAGAGACCAGCCCCTCCTACCTCCGACCAGCCCCCAACCCCCTACGAACGGACCCCCTCTCAGCGGACCCTCCTGGTAAGGACTTCTGCCTTACCCCTCGTACTCTGGCTAAATGGAAGCTCTTGGCTGACCTGGGTTTTCATCTAATTCCTGATATTTGTTTAGACATAGCAATTAAGGTTTCATTTAATTGACGAGCTCTCTCTCTCTCTCTCTGTATATTATATTGTTTTGAGGAGAATATGTTACGTACTGTATGTATGAGGTTTTCTGTAGATCAATACACTGATCCTTGGAATTCTTTGGGGTAAAATACTATTTTTTCTTTGACCCCTCCTTTGCTCCCTCCTTACCAGGAATCCCCAGCTGCTCTGTCCACTAACCCTCGCTCCTCAGTAACTGTGGTGACAGCAGATCGCAGGTCTTCAGGTAAGCCAAGAGGTTCATGTATCTGTCATGTGTGTGTTTTCAGTCGTAATGCTTGTGACGTGTGTGTGTGTGTTTGTGCACAGAATGTGTTTCTTAGTGACGCCGCTGAGTGTGTAAAGAATGTCCTGAGTGTGCAAAGAATGTGACATTGACTTTGGCTAAGTGTGTGTCTGTGTGTGTGTGTCTGGTGTGTGTGTCTCAGTGGCGTCTCTGGTTGGG
Organism: Coregonus lavaretus; assembly: GCF_964263955.1. Taxonomy (NCBI): domain Eukaryota; kingdom Metazoa; phylum Chordata; class Actinopteri; order Salmoniformes; family Salmonidae; genus Coregonus; species Coregonus lavaretus. The sequence goes on along the minus strand of NC_140000.1, from coordinate 36,841,331 downwards.
AGTGGGTCCGGCTTGGTAAAGCTTCTATGTGTGTGTGTGTGTGTATGTGTGTGTGTGTATGTGTGCGTGTGTGCGCTCAGTGGCATCGCTGATTGAGAGGGAGTGTGGCTTGGCTAAGCGCGTGCGCGGCACGCCAGAACGTATAGAGCTAGAGAACTACCGTGTGAGCCTGGGGAGCCTGGAGACTGAGCAGCTAACAGATGAGCCGGAGGAGGTGCCAGAAGAGACGCTGGCCAATTACAACCTCAGTCTGCTGGTGACAGAGGAGAAGAAGGCCAATCACAAGCGCAGCCCGTTGCAGGACAAGAGCAACGAGGGCTCCAGGTCAGCATTACAAAAACAAACATTTATCTTTATTTCTATCTAGCGTGTCCTCTGTCTCTCCCCCTCTTTCTCTCTCCCCCTTTTCTCTTGTACACACACTTACAGACACGGACACACACACACTAATTGCTCTCCTCTCTCCTCATAGTTCGGAGTCAGAGATGGAGGAGGAGGGGGAGAGGCAGCGGGCTCTAACCAATGACCTGGCTAGAGACTCCTGGAGGAAGGCCATGGAACTACACGCACGCCTCAGAGGAGAGAGAGAAGAGGAAGAAGAGACAGAAGAAGGAGAGGAGGAAGGAGAAGTTGATGAAGATGATGATGAGGAGGAGGAGGAGGAGTTATCAAGTGATGGTAATTGTGCCTTTTTCTCTGTTTTCCTATATGTGTCTCTCTATGTGCTGTCAGTCAGAAATATTTGTTTTTAGACTAGTTTCCTTTCCTTTCCTCTCTTTTGTTCTCTGTTCTGGTCTCTCAACCCTCTTTCTCTCTGTATTTGTGTCTGTGTGCCCTCCCTCCCTGTTCGTCTGTCTATCTGGTGTGTCTCCCCCTGCTGGTAGAAGGGGAGTACTGTCCGTGGGAGAGGGAGCGTCACTCAGGTCTGTGGCTCCTCCCTCTAGAAGAGGTGGAGGAGACAGGTAGCACCGCCACAGGAGAGAAAGCTAACAAAACATGTTTAACATTTTTAGTATGGTACTTCTTTTGTTACTAACTATTTTGCATGTTTTGTTGTGTCATTGAGCATAATGGCACACTAGTAGGCCAAAATGTCCCAACAGTAACTTCCCCACCTTAACTTCCCCACCTATTGCACCCCATGGACTTACACAAGGGATTCTTGCACCACTGTCTAATGGCTCTAACCTTACTACAAATATCCTTTGCCTCATCAAGTCTACGGTGTTGCCAAATAACTACCAAAAAAAACGTAACACCTACTCTAGCTCAATGCCAACTGTGGCTCACAAGCAATATTTTCTGTAAGACACAGGAGGTTGCTATCTAGTTTTCTCAGTAGGGATTCTGACTTTCACTTTACTTCCCCTCCCTCCCACTCTCTTTCCCCCTCCCTTTCTCTCTCTCTCTCAGAGGAAAGATCATCTCCCCTCACCGCTGAAGAGGTAGCCTCGTTGGACGAGTGGCAGCAGAGCACACACTCTCCAGACACACACTCTCCAGACACACACTCTCCAGACACACACTCTCTAGACACACACTCTCTAGACACACACTCTCCAGACACACACTCTCCAGACACACTCACGCCTGACACACACTCTCTAGACACACACTCTCTAGACACACACTCTCCAGACACACTCACGCCTGACACACACACGCCTGACATACAACTGCCTGACTCGACAACACCCAACACACATAGTCCACACAGCCCCACCAGCGTACCCAATATCACCTTCTCCACTCCAGCCACTGCCTCAACACCATTCACACCCACACCCTTACCGTCACATGCACCCACACCCACATCCTCTGTCTCAATTCCAGATTCCTCTGTCTTTACCTACTCCTCCCCCAACTCCTCCACCACCTCAGGCTGCTCCCCTGGTCTGGACGAGGGAGAGGAGGATGGGGAGGAGAAAGAGAAGAAAGAAAGGAAGGAGAGAAAAGAGCGAGAGGAGAGGGAGAAAGGGGGGAAGGAGAGGGAGAGGGTGCGTGACCCCAGCAGTAGTTCGGGGATCGGTGTGGGCGGGAGCTCCACCACCTCTACCTCGGATCCTCTCACCCCTCCCTGCATCCCTCCCCCCGCCCAGCTCAGGGCATGCTGGGATAGCCTGCCCCGCCCTTCTGTGGAGGCGGAATCACCTCAAAGCCCCGCCCCTCGCCCCGCCCCTCGATTTGCCCCCGCACCTATCATGGCGTCGGCTGTTGTGCGGGGGGTCGGGGGCAAGAAACTGAAACCGTGGGACGTGGGTGGGGGAAGGAGGTCTGTTGCGGGGGGATCTGTTGGAGGGGGGTCTGTTGGGGCGGGGTCTCTTGGGGAGCAGCTGTGTAAGGATGAAGTAATAGACCCCTTAGAGGACATCAGCCCCCCCTTGTCCCCTCTGAAGCCCCTTAAGGCAGTGCCCAGAGACGAGAGAGAGATTGGGAGGAAGAGGGAGATGGAGAGGAGGAGGGAGATAGAGAGAGCAGCCATGGGGGTGGGCTGGGAGGACACGAAGATCCCCCTAGGAAAGGAGCCTTTCCCAGGGAAGAGCAGGGGTGGTCTGGACCCCCGCAGACTCACAGAGAGCCTGCCCCCCCTCCTCCTCACACAACTCCAGGGGGGCTCCCTCTTCCCTCCACGTAAGGACCGCAGGGACAACCAGCCCCCCAGCCAGAGTGTGCCTGAAGCGGGCATAGGAGAGGGTGGACCCCTGGGCCTGTGGAGAGCTGTCATCTCTGGCTATAAGAGTGACAGGAAGAAGAAGGGCAGGACTTCCCTTCCCAATACGACAACAGCTCCAGCCCCCAAAGAGCAGGGCAGGAGGAAAACTTCTGCAGAGAGAAGAGGTAACACACACACACACACACACACACACACACACTGGTGATCTGGTATAGTGATTTCCTATGGTGAACCTCTGTGTTTGTGCAGGTGTGAAGTTCAGGGAGCGCCAGAGCTGGTCGGAGCCGGAGGAGTCAGACATCACCTGTTCTGTTGTGATGGAGAGATGCTCCATGAACCCCAAGGCCAACGTAAGAACATCACTACTAACACTACCACTGATCTTAGAGCAGCAGGTTGTCATTACACTACAGCTCTGACTGTGGGAGTCAGTGATGTCACTACAGACCTCTGTTCAGCTCTACAACTCTGTGTATGCCAGCAATGAAAAATGTACAGCGATTGTTTGGAGGAAATTCATTCACACCATAGGAGGCTGATGTCATATGTGTTAGGGGATATCTGGTCTTTGTTGGTTACTATATCATCTCCTGTCTTCAGAGGCTCAGGTAAATGTTTTAATGGATGAATGTTTTTAGCTTCGTCTGGAGCTGTTTGACCTAGCGTCAGACCTTCAGAAGGAAACCATTGAGGAGGAGGAGGAGGAGGAGAAGGAGGAAGGGGAGGTATACTACTTTGTGGCAGTAGAATGAAGGCTGCTGTGTCCTAGTCTAGTTAGAGATAGTTACAGTAGAGTTACTGAGAGAGGTTACGCTTTTCCCAATGTGTAGATGGGTCGTTTATAGCTGTAATAAATAGTTTGTAAGTTCCGATTAGAGGACGTTTTGTGTGAACTATACATACTATATATTGTGTGCCCTATTTTGATTGTTTTTTGGTCTTCATCTTTCCAAGTCTGCATATGTGCCTCATGCCCTGGCCTTTAAGAGGGCATATGCCATTAAGGTAGTGTGAACATTCCCATTGGCTGCATCAAGCCTTTCTGTGCTCTGTGCTGCGTCCTTATCATCCCTAAACCTCAGTAGTGTGTATACTAAGAATTTGCTGCTATGGTCAAATCTTAATGGTGTGTGTGTGTGTGAGCGCATGCTATGTATGTGTGTAGCCTGCTGATTCTCTCTCTCCTACAGAGGCACGTGGGGAAGGAGAAGGAGTGGGACAGGTCCTGCCATATGGATACACAGCGGAAATCATCGTGCCCTACGGAGGTGGTGGGGGTACTGGTGCACATGAAGGACCTGAAGGACCCGTCCAGCCTGGATGTGTCAGAGGCCATGTTCCACAGAGACAGAGACCCAGAGGAGGAGCAGCTAGATGCCAGGTTAACACGCAGAGTACAGAGAGCAGCACGCAAACTGGCCAAACAGGAGCAACTCAAGAGACTGCACAGAGCCCAGGTAGGATGCAGGTTTATAATGTATGTCTGTGTGTGTAGAATTTGTGTGAGTGCGTATGATTTGTTTAAAGCCTCATTGATGTTGTAGATGGCGTTAACATGCATCTTTTGTCCTGATCTTGTCCACATTCTGATTGTGCCCACATTTTCAGAAATATGTCAAGTCATGGTTTTAAAATATCTTATATCCGTCCACTGTGTCCGCTTTGTGACCAGATTCCCTGGTCCCTCCCTGTATGCAAATTATTTGACAGCTATTCTTTATTTATTTATTTATATTGATGCCATAAGTCAATGGTGCCACCTGTCAATTATTTTAGAAGGCGGGATAGTAATTATTTAAATGATTTCACTGTCCAGATCCGTCTACACTTCTAGATATCCAGACACCATGGCTGCATTTACACAGGCAGACCCATTCTGATATTTTGCCCAATTATTGGCAAAAGAGCTGATCTGATTGGTCAAAAGACAAATTAGAGGAAAAATATCAGAATTCGTCTGCCTGTGTAAACACAGCCAATGCGTGCCTGACTACCTCCGGAGGTGGTCAGGAAGATCACAATCAGATCACAATGCATATTTTAATCATCTACACCTGTCTGAAAATGTGGGCCAATCAGAATGTGGATAAGATCAGGACAAATAATGCATGTTAGAATCAGGTATAAACAGGGCTTGAGTGTATACAATTTGCACGTGTCAGATGATCCAAAGGCAGTTGGAGCAGGTGGAGGAGAAGCAGAGGCAGCTGGAGGAGAGGGGTGTGGCTGTGGAGAAGGCCTTGAGAGGGGAAGCAGGTTAACAAACACTATTTACACAACTGTTTGACATCATGGTTTGTTTTACCTATATTACTCTTAGTTAGTTTGACTAAGCAAATGATCCGTGTACGTGTGGTCATGTGGTCATCTCCCTGGTATGTTCTCATTATAGACTACTGGGGAGAGTCGAATGACAATGAAGAGCTGGACTTACACCTGGGAGGTATGTACCTCACATACAATGCTGTATTCCCTCCAGTGGAGGCTGCTGAGGAAAGAACGGCTCATAATAATGGCAAGAACGGAGCAGATGGAATGGCATCAAACACCTGGAAACCATGTGTTTGATGTATTTGATGCCATTCCACTTATTCCGCTCCAGTCATGTGGTCCTCTAGCTCAATTGGTAGAGCATGGCGCTTGTAACGCCAGGGTAATGGGTTCGATCCCCGGGACCACCCATACGTAAAAATGTATGCACACATGACTGTAAGTCGCTTTGGATAAAAGCGTCTGCTAAATTGCATATTATATTATTATGATATTATATTATTATTACCACGAGCCTGTTCTCCCCAATTAAGGTGCCGCCAACCTCCTGTGATTCCCTCCTACTATTCATTATCCTACCCTCCAATCTAACCCCTGGTTCCTCTCCTTCTCTCTATCTCTCTTTCTCTGTCCCCCTTCCCCCTCCCTCCCTCCCTCCCTCTCTTTCCATCTTCCTCTCTCTCATTTAGTCATGGGCATGCAGGATGACCCAGCTCTGATGCAGCAGTGGTTCAAGCTGGTCCAGCAGAAGAACTGTCTGATGCGCTATGAGTCAGAACTCATGATATTGTGAGTATCTATCTGACCTTTGACCCCCTCTGAGCTCCACACTTTGGACTGATGTGGTCTCCATGGTGACTGTCTCTCCCTCAGTGCTCGGGAGCTGGAGTTGGAGGACAGACAGAGCCGTCTTCAACAGGAGCTCAGAGAGAGGATGGCCGTAGATGGTATGTACACACACACACACACACACACACACACACACACACACACGCACACACGCACACACACACACACACACACACACACACACACACACAAATGTCATACTGTACCATAATGCTCTTAATAGATTCTCTGTTTTCAGCCTTCTCTCACTCCCTCTCTCCTTCTCTCTCAGACCACCTGAAGGGTGAGGCAGAGCTGGCTGAGGAGAAGCTAATCCTGGGGGAGATGTTGGAGGTGGTGGAGCAGAGAGATGCTCTGGTGTCTCTGCTGGAGGAGCAGCGGCTGCAGGAGAGCCAGGAGGACAGAGACCTGGAGGCCATCATGCTGTCCCGGGGCCTGGGCCTGCACAACTGGGCCTGAGCTCTATCCCGGGGCCTGGGCCTGCACAACTGGGCCTGAGCTCTATCCCGGGGCCTGGGCCTGCACAGCTGGGCCTGAGCTCTATCCCAGGGCCTGGGCCTGCACAACTGGGCCTAAGCACAGACACACACGTCACTTCCCCTCTAAAGCTACGATCAGGGTCATGGTTGTGAGGTCACTTCCCCTCTGATACAACGTCATGACCAGGATCAAGGCGGGACTGTGTCTGGATGATCCATTTTTAGGATTGGAGATGTTTCCCCAATCCCCACTGCTACACCCATCTTGCTACATCCCTGACTCACTGACTGATGGGCCTCTAAGACTGATGGCTCTATGCTCTCTATACTCACCCAGGCTGTTGTTATGGCAATATGTGGCATGTTTGAATTATTTGTATTGTTATTTATTAACATTTTTGAAAAATGTATATTATGTAAAACGAAACAATACTACTTTTTTAAAACCTTTTAATATTACATTAATTATATTTTACTTCATACATTGGATAATAAAGACATTCTGACATCATGTTGTCATGTTTGAACATTTGAGATGATAAGGGGGACAGGAAGGGAGGGAGACCTGGGGGTGGGATTCCAGTGAGCTAGGGAGGGAGGGGAACTTTCATGCAGTCTGCCTCCTGCACAGGTGTGGATTTTGTGTTCAGTCAGAAATAGCTGCTGAGATTACTATCAACTTTTTCACTACTTTCTGAACCTGCCACTTGTATATGTTGTGAAATTGTTAGATATTACTTGTTAGATATTACTGCACTGTCAGAGCTAGAAGCACAAGCATTTCGCTACACCCGCAATAACATCTGCTAAACACGTGTATGTGACAAATACAATTTGATTTGATTTGATATAAAGGGGTGTGGCAAGATACAGTATGTGAAGGAGTTTATGGCTCTGGGGTTAAGTATTTGCCATGAAGCCAAGAGGTTGTGGGTTTAAGTCTCATTACCTGTGCTTTTGTTTCTGCTAATGTCAAATATATGGAAATAACTATTCCTGGATTGACTCTGGGGTTAAATCCCTGCCTTGTAGCCAAAGAGTTGTAGGTTCAAAACACCTGTTTTGTGTGGATTTCTTCAATTCTCAATGTCAAAAATACAGAGGGAAGGAGTCTGTGGCTCTGGCCCCCAAAAGTACAGGGTTGTAGGCATGAACCCAGGTGCCTGCTCTGGAGCATGGTTGGATAATGAGGACTTTACTGGTCATTGAGTCAAGGCCACCTGAGGTAGTTCTGCCACACAATGATGGCTGATTGGATGGGGGGCAGTGGTGTTGGCTGGATGGGAGTAATAAGTGGAGGCGAAGAGAGTAAATTCCTTGGTTTCGAAAACGTTGACAAGCATTAGGCCAGATCGTTCTTCAAGATGTTTAAACGTTCATAATCACAGTGGTAATAGAGGGTGAAAAAGTTCAGCACCTCAGGAGTAATTGACCAGTAATGTCCTCATTATCCAACGATGCTCTAGAGCAGGCACCTGGGTTCATGCCTACAACCCTGTACTTTTGGGGGCCAGAGCCACAGACTCCTTCCCTCTGTATTTTTGACATTGAGAATTGAAGAAATCCACACAAAACAGGTGTTTTGAACCTACAACTCTTTGTGGCTATGGAACCCTGACCTGCTCAGGGCTCACCGGAGGTGCTACCTTGTCCCAGACCTGCTGTTTGATCCTGTCTCTCTCTACCGGACCTGCTGTCTCAACCTCTAAATGCTCAGCTATGAAGATAGCTGAGCATTTAGAGGTTGAGACAGCAGGTCTGGGACAAGGTAGCACCTCCGGTGAGCCCTGAGCAGGTCAGGGTTCCATAGCCACAGATAGAAACAGCAGAGAATGGATCAGCAGCACAACCAGGTGGACTGGGGACAGGGACAGCCAGGAGTCATCAGGCCAGGTAGTCCTGAGGCATGGTCCTAGAGCTCATGTCCTGCATCCTTTATTTAACTTGAGTGGAAACTAAGCCCTAGAGGTTTTGTAACTTCACATAATTTAGCCTACTTGTCAATCCAGATCTGAATATTTGATATCCTTTTTACTGTACACGGCTAATCACTGAATGTCCTACTACAAGGATGTGGTCAGGTTGACACTTCGAAGTCATAATAACACAGAACACACACACACACACACACACACATCAGATTGCAAGGGCAAGTACAATGAGCAGTTAGGAAAATGAAGTATGCTGCGTGGTTGTAAAATAAACACACACACAAACTTAATTAATTTTTTGCATTGTATTTATTATGGATCCCCACTCTTCCTCGGGTAAAGCAAAATTAAGGCAGTTATATAATTGTAAAAACATTACAATACATTCACAACACAAGTGTGTGCCCTCAGGCCATTACTCTACTACCACATATCTACAACACAAAATCCATGTGTATGTGTGTGTACTGTGCGTATGTTATCGTGTGTATGCATGTGTCTGTGCCTTTTCACAGTCCCCGCTGTTCCATAAGGTGTATTTTTATCTATTTTTAAAATCTAATTTTAATGCTTGCATGATTTACTTGATGTGGAATGAAGTTCCATGTAGTCATGACTCTATGTACTACTGTGCGCCTCCCATAGTCTGTTCTGTTTAGGTTAGTGTGTAGTCAAGGCTTTGTCATTAAAATAATATTGTGCCTATCTTTCAGATCTGCCAACCAGGCTCGTTTCCACCAATCAATCAATCAATCAATTTTATTTTATATAGCCCTTCTTACATCAGCTAATATCTCGAAGTGCTGTACAGAAACCCAGCCTAAAACCCCAAACAGCTAGTAATGCAGGTGTAGAAGCACGGTGGCTAGGAAAAACTCCCTAGAAAGGCGAAAACCTAGGAAGAAACCTAGAGAGGAACCAGGCTATGAGGGGTGGCCAGTCCTCTTCTGGCTGTGCCGGGTGAAGATTATAACAGAACCATGCCAAGATGTTCAAAAATGTTCATAAGTGACAAGCATGGTCAAATAATAATCAGGAATAAATCTCAGTTGGCTTTTCATAGCCGATCATTAAGAGTTGAAAACAGCAGGTCTGGGACAGGTAGGGGTTCCATAACCGCAGGCAGAACAGTTGAAACTGGAATAGCAGCAAGGCCAGGCGGACTGGGGACAGCAAGGAGTCACCACGGCCGGTAGTCCCGACGTATGGTCCTAGGGCTCAGGTCTCTCAGTTGGCTTTTCATAGCCGATCATTAAGAGTTGAAAACAGCAGGTCTGGGACAGGTAGGGGTTTCGTAACCGCAGGCAGAACAGTTGAAACTGGAATAGCAGCAAGGCCAGGCGGACTGGGGACAGCAAGGTGTCATCATGCCCGGTAGTCCTGACGTATGGTCCTAGGGCTCAGGTTCTCAGAGAGAAAGAGAGAACGAGAGAATTAGAGAGAGCATACTTAAATTCACACAGGACACTGGATAAGACAGGAGAAGTACTCCAGGTATAACCAACTAACCCCAGCCCCAATCTGTTCCATGCCTGGAGTGGCACGCTGGAGCTTCCAGAGGCTAGTAGACCTAAAGCAGTGTGATGTGGTCCAGGTTTTGGCTGTGTCTGATGTGGAACTGTGTTAGAGCTGTCAAATCCACAACCGGCTCCTGGCATTATACCTAAAGCTGACATTGCCATTGGCTGCATGGAGTCGCATTACATGAAATCTCATGCAGCCGTTTACAAATTTGAAAACATGAATGTGAGATGTAATCTACACCTGGATTAGGCTGATAGAAGTCCATTATTTTGTTTAATGATGAATTTGAGCGTCATTATTTCTATATAGCCTACACTTTCTCGTACTGAATTTGTAATGCAAGTAGGACGGTGTAGTTTCGTGACAATGATCAAGAGCAGCTGCTTACCGATTTGACAGATCCAACACAGTAACACCTCAGACACCTCCAAAACATCAGCTATGCGGGTGTCGGCTATTGCCGGTTAACGCTTGATCTGATTGAATCTAGGCCTTACACTCATTCAGTCTGTTTAGTTGTATGATTATTGTCAAATTGTGCCTCTCTCTTTTAGATCTGCCACCCCCAGCAGGTCACAGCAGTCCTCTGCTGTGGTATTTAATTTACCGGCTGCACCAGTTCCTACTACACTGGCCGTGAAGGGAGACACTTTTGAGGATTCCCAGATGGATACAGGTCATTAAGAATTATATTGCATATGCTCACTCATACCAACAGATGTGCACACAGACATGTTGTTGAGCTGTACATACTGTCACTTTGTGCATCTCTCTTTCAGATCTGCCATGCACTCCTCCACTGCCTGACAGCCTCACCCAGAAGTGCATACACTGGGCATATCAAGACTGACAAAGCAGAGATGGGTGGCTGACACGGAAAAATAAAACACAACATACACACACATTATCCACAATGTAAATAAGTTGTAATTACTTGTTTATTTTATGTTTGCATCCATTCTATTTTAGGATTGGAGATATCTACTCCTACATATCCATTCTCAATATCTACATAATGACTGTAAATATCTATCCAAGTGTGATTGATAGTATTGTATAAGACTATTGCTTAATATGTACAGTTTGAGGAAATTCTGTGTGCTTTTTTTCTGAATTGAAAAACATGCCTCCCTCTCACACACATACATTAGACCCGATGTAAATACTTAATTTTATGTATACTCCCATTTTATTTGAGGATTGGATATATATATGCCTACATATCCATGATCAATATCTACATAATGACTCTAAATATCTATCAAATCAAAGTGTGATTGATAATATTGTAAACGACTATTGCTTAATGTGTACAGTTTGAGGAAATTCTGTGTGCTTTTTTCTGAGTTGAAAAACATGCCTCCCTCTCACACACACATTAGACCTTGTTTATTTTATGGATATTCCATTTTAATTGAGGATTGTGTGCAATAAAGTACATTCACAGTTAAAGCAACAGTTTGGTTTATTGGATATTTCTCTGATTAAAATGAATTACCAAAAGGAAGTTGGCAAACCTGCAACCCTCAGAGTATGTGCAGGTTTTGTCATCTGGAGCTGAAACAGGGCCCCAACAGCCCTCACATATGTACAGGGTTCCCAGGAGCGGCAGGCAAATATGTTGTCTTGCAAAAGTATTTAACGTACCAAGGCCATTCCCTGGCTACCCATCCACATCGCTCACGTTTGCCCTGAGATGAATACCTCGATGTCAGGGTTGGGGTCAATTCTGAATTGAGTTGCAGATTCTACACATCACCATAAAAATGTTTATTTTGACATCTTGTATGGTTACCAATACCATGTAGCATAAGGAAACATTTCATTTTTAACACTCATTCTCTATAATAATTCCTTTAATGTTTTTAAATATCCAAATATATTTCCCAGAATGCATTAGATCAAACACTAGTATCAAAGGGAATAAGCTAACATCTCATGACAAAGAAAAATACTGGTTTGAGTTATAATCAAACTAAAGCCTATATTCAATCAGATCAAGCGTTAACCGACGATAGTCTCACTTGCATTAGAAGTTCAGAACTAGAAAGTGTAGGCTATATAGAAATATTTATGCTCAAATTGAAAAATCATTAAACAAAATAATGAGGATTTCTATCATCCTAATCGAGGTGTAGATTACATCTCACATTCCAGTGTTCAACTTGTAAACAAGGCATCATGGGATTTCTGTTAATGTGACGCCGTGCAGCCAATGGCAATGTCCGCTTTAGGTATAATGCCGGGAGTCAGTTGTGGATTTGACAGATCTAACAGTTCCACCTCCGTTGTCAAAACAACCGCTATGCGGATGTCTGCTAAAACAGATCTTATCGAATAGAGCCATAATATTTGAAATGGTATGTGTATTCTTTGCATTAATAAGTGGCATAAGCTTTTTTATAAAATATTTGTCAAATGAATAGACTTTCATGGCTTAGTTTAATTGGTTTGAATTAAATTATACATCCTTCAATTCAAATTCTGCTTCCTGTGGCAAATTCAAATTCATTGTTTGAATTCAATTCAATTCAGAAATTCTGAATTGACCCCAACTCTGCTTGACGAATCACAAACCTTAATGTAAAACAAACAGAAACAAGCCAATTCTGAATAGCTGTCGAGCAAAGTAGAGACAGTTATAAAAGGTGGGGGGTGTGACTGGAAGCTTCTCTCTAGATTTCTCCGGTCGTTTTGGGCAATGGGGGGGGGGGGGGGGGGGGGGTGTGTCCCGGTAATAATGCCGGTCTCGGAGTGCTTCCGTTGGGATTCCAATTAGAAGAATCAGGTGCTCTTGCCGGTGTCCACCTTCAGATCCTTGGCGACCAGATTGGCCGTTACCGGGTGCATGGCTGCCCGGTTGGCTATGAACACACGCACCGCCTCCTCACGATACTTATCAAAGTTATACACCTCTCTAAAAGAAGGGAGGGAGAAAGACAGGGATTAGGTAGAACACACGCACAAAGGGTCTGTAAGTAAGAGAATAGGACTCATCATGTTTTTAACAAGATGCTGCCTAGAAATAATTGTATCCAGAAAGCACAACAACGCATGGCATCTAATAACAGAGATTGTCTCTCAGATTGTGGCGCCGTTGGTTACTTGAAGAGTGGCCGTGTGAACTTCATCCTCCCCTGCTCGGTCGCCATCTTCAGCGCCATGGGAACGGCATCCTCCCACTTGGACTTGACACACAGTCGCAGCCACCTGGAAGAAGGGAGCCAACAGTGGGAGACAATGATACACAGACAAACACTTTGCCTGTACATACTGCATGATGGGACTCCAGAACAGGAACTCACCTGAAGCGGATCTCTGCATTGATGAAGGCGTTGAGTTGGTACACTTCCTGCATCCTCTTCACATGGCTGAGGGGGAGGGGCTCCTAGGGGGGGGAAGATACTGTCATTGGTCTGCTTTGGATTCGGATAGAACGATCACATGGCTTATGGAAGGTTGCTATGATGACCAGGTGAGTGACAGTGAGGCGTGTCTACCTCTTGCAGGAGCAGAGACAGGAACTCTATGAGCTGGTGGGTGGAGAGAGTCTTCACATCCACCTCATTGAAATTCCCCAGATCCCCCTCTTTGGTCTAGAGAGGGAGAGAGAAATTAACATACTGTAATACTTCTAAAAATGCTATGTTCTATCATCATGAGGTTCTATAACATACACATTATCAATGTGGAGCATGCATCCTCACCTTCACCCATCTCTTACACAGTGCGATACAGGCGTCTGCCATGGTGGTGTCGTATCTGGGGGAGGAGGGTGGCAACGATTTAACACACACCTCAGATTGAGTGGACAGGTAAACAGTGACACAGCTAAACAACTGACCCACAAAATAACAGTAGTGTGGCTCAAAGGTGTAACAGCCAGCCAGGTGAGTGATTCTCAAGTGAAATGGTTAGGTAAGGTAAACCCACTGTGGTTTGACGGGGGGCATCCCAGGGGTGTGCATCCAGGCGTTCCAGTCCACCTTATTCAGGATGTCCACCTGAGATCGGATAGGGAGCAGTAAAGGTGAAACAGAGAGAAGTTCAAGAGCCACAGCAACGGGCTTTGATAGCAACTTGGTTAGGTGGAGAGTGGTGGTTACTGTACCTTGTTCTTAAAGTAGGTGAAGAGGTAGTTCTTCCACTCCTCAGTAGTGACGCTGCTGTAAGCAAACAGCTGGATGTATGACTTCACAAAACCCATAAACACCTCTGTAAGAGACACAGCCAATTACATGACGCAAGCGACTTCAATAATTTGGTGTATTTTTTTTTTACTGAATGAAATGCAACTGTGTATGTGTGCGTCTCTCACCAGGTCCTCCCATGAGCTCCTCCAGGTGGTAGAGAAGAGCGAAACCCTTCTCGTAGGGGACAGAGGAGAAGGCATCATCAGGGTCTACCTCATTCATGTTGGGAACCAGGTTGGTCAGAGGGTTGTTGGCCCCAAACGTGTTCACCTGGGAGACAGAGGTAACAGATCAGATAAGGTCGGGCATACACAGTTGCACACGCACGCACGCAGACACACACAGGTAGAAATGAACAGGTAAGTGGCTTATCTTTCAGTGAAGTCGGACACATTACTTTAGCCTTGTTCACACTGCTGGCCTCAATGATCACACTGCTGGCCGTTTTGGAATACTGACTGTCCAAACAGCAAGTTACAAGTGACCAAATTGTATTTTTGTGTGTTCAGACAGCAGTCATTTGCTCACTTCTACGCTAGCTGTCATTGTAACGAAGGGTGTGTGCACAGTGTTGTAGGCTGATTGGTGGTGGTGCTTGTGCTTCCTATCACTCAGAAGTTATGTAGCAAGCTAAGGTGACAACAAAGCCTGCCATGGACATTTCCCAGTTGCTTTGAATGATCAAAATCATAGTGTTAGAACACATTTAAAGCCTCAAATGATAAGATGATCTAACTTTCAAAACAAGTCCTTTTTGGTTAGCCACAGCAGTCAACTAGCTAGCTAGGTAGCCATTTGGCTCTCTAGCACATTCACTAATTTGAACACCACATGTTCTTGTCAAACTGTAGTCAAACTGTAGCTAGCAAGCAACAAGATATGCCAAATAAAAACCACTTGAGAACAAATTAATCCGATTTGACCGTTTACATACAAGTTGCATGGCCAGGAATCAGATGTATATCTGACTTCAAATCACCTACGAAAGGTGGTTTGAAATGTGACTTGAAATATCCGATTCCATGTGCTTTTTGGCTGATCAAACTCTGGAAAAATTTGAGTCACTTCAAACTGACAATGTGAGGCTTAAGTGTACTCCTGTGTGTACAAGGGTGTTACAGTGTACTCATGCATGCGTGTGTGTTCTCTCACCGATTCCTGCAGGTCCTTCCAGCCGCCCATGGCCTTGAACTGTCTGAACTGTTCACTCTCCATAGACCTGCCAATCATTCTCTCAAGGTACACCGTGTGACCCTCATTCAGCCTGGAGGAGGAAGGGGCACAGACACTAATTAACTCCAGAAAGCGATCTTCCTTTTCTATCTCTCCTTCTCTCAATCTCTCCATCCCATTTGGCTGATACTCAGTTATGGCTAATTTGACCAATTAACATGATAGCATTCCCATTCATTCAAGTGAGAAAAGACATTGATAGTATGTTTTCTCTGTGTTGTACCAGAAGTGCTCCCAGGTCTTGTTGGTCACCAGGTTGCCAGTCCAGCTGTGAGAGATCTCATGGGCTATGACCTGGAGAGAGAAACAGGAGGACACAGGTTAACACACCCATACACAGATATAAACATACTTGAGAAGACACGTACACCTGTGAACTGTGTTTACTTACATTGGACAAGGATCTGTCTCCAGCCTTTAAGATAAACATAGGAACAAAGGAATGTTACAAAAAATAAACAGGCAGGGGGATTTGGTATAGTGATGTGTGTAAGGTGTCTCACCAGCAGTGTGGGGGTGGCAAAAGTAAGGCAGGGGTTCTCCATGCCGCCATACGGGAAGGAGGGGGGCAGGACCAGGATGTCATACTGGCCCCACACATACGGCCCCGCAAGGTCCTCAGCTGTCTTCAACATGGTCTCTGTCTGAGAGGGTCACATACACATTTAGGCAAAGCTGACATTTCAATATTAAACTCTGCTGATGTAAGATGAGTGGGACAGACAAATAACCTACGTACCAAACAGATACAGTAAATACTGATAAACTCACCTCTGAGAACTCAAATGCTGCCTTGTCCACAAACTCCTTCTCTGACCAAACACGAGACCTGGGCCCAATCTCTCTTGTAAACAACAAACAAACATTTGTTACTAATATTTCACTGATCATTTATTCATTTAAAATAATGAGTAGGAAAACAGGGCAATAGTTATATGTATGGGTGTGTGTGTGTACCTGCTCTCCAGAGCTCCAACCACGATGGCAATGAGGTAAGAGGGCATGGGCACCTGGGAGGTGTCAAAGGTCAACAATGGTGAAATAAATCAAACACAGCGGTCAGACACACACAGCCATGTACCTGCTCCAACACCAGTCTCTGACTATGCATTTCATTCAGATTGCAGGCGTGCTACGACAGTTCCTTTTGTTATCTGGCTGTTTCATCTAATCATTCCTTCTAATTAACTCATTATTGCTTGATCAGCAGCTACTTTGGCAGCACTGTACCTTGAACAGTCAGGCCAAAAAGCAAGACTGACTGCATTAAGCTATGGATGACAATGGATGGTTGGATGGAGAGATGGATAGAAACAGTGATAGAGAATAGAGACACTGACTGGTTGTCTGAAGCGGTAGATGACCCGGCTGCTGTCCTGGGGATCAGGCTCCTGTCCGTCCCGTACAGCACTCATCACAGCTACCAGCTCCTTGGGGACAGACACCTGGGCATAGTAGGTGTGTTTCATAGCGGGGGTATCCTGGCAGGGTACCATGCTCCTGCAATGGTTGGCCTGTGTGATGGACATTTCTGTTAAACCTTTATCATGCTTGTGTACTAGAATATCTTTCTTTAAACCTAGTTGCTTAGGCATTAACTTTGAGATTCTTGATATAACTAGGTCATATGAGATGGGATTGTGCGTGCATGGGTATGGGCCTGTTTCTAACCATTCTGTGGATGTGTAGCATAGGAACCTAGTTTTAGGGAAGTATGTACATGATGTCTGCGCTCACAGCCAAGAACTGGCAGGGACAGAATGTGGTCGGACCATCATATAATTGGCATATACATTACTCTTATTGAATTTCCACGTGGGCGAGGATATTGGAAATTTAATCAAAGCCTATTGGATGATAACTTGTTTTTAACTAGGACAGAGGAATTTATAACAGATTTTTTCCAACATAACATAGGTACAGCAAATCCCCTTATTGTATGGGACACTTTTAAATGTGCCTTTAGAGGCCATGCAATTCAGTACTCATCTCGAAAACAAAAGCAATTTAGGTCAAAAGAGTCCATACTAACAAAGGAAATAGAACAGATAGATAGCAATAAGAACTGTAACATAGAGGTTCAGAATAAATTAGAGGAAAAACAAAAAGAAATGGAGAAACTTATTCAAGAAAGATCAACTTTTGCACCCCAGTATCTCTATTTGCACATAATCTCTTGCACATCTAGCATTCCAGTGTTAATACTATTGTAATTATTCTGCACTATAGCCTATTTATTGCCTTACCTCCATAACTTGCTACATTTGCACACACTGTATATATATTTTCTGTTGTATTTCTGACTTTATGTTTTTTTTTACCCCATATGTAACTCTGTGTTGTTTTTATTGCACTACTTTGCTTTATCTTGGCCAGGTCGCAGTTGTAAATGAGAACCTGTTCTCAACTGGCTTACCTGGTTAAATAAAGGTGAAATAAAAATAAATAAAAAAAGTGTAATATATTATAAAAATAAAGCAAACTGGATGGAATATTGGGAAAAATGCACCAAATTCTTTTTTAATCTTCAACATAGAAATTATACCAAAAAGAATTTACTGAAACTGGTTACAAATGACAGAGTCACCCATGATTTACCAAATTATATTTTGAAGGAGGAAGCAAAGTACTTTAAGCATATGTTTTCGTTTCAGGCGCCTCCCTCTCCTCTAACTGAAGCTAATTGTAGGGATTGTTTTTCTTTTGATAATGTAAAATTAACAGCCATACAGAAAGACTCATGTGAAGGTGAAATTACAGAGGAGGAACTTCTGGATGCAAATAAAGACTTTAAGTCCGGGAAAACTCCAGGGTTGGATGGCATACCAGTCGAGGTATACCAAACCTTTTTTGATATATTCAGAGGACCGTTATTAGCATGTTTTAACCACTCCTATGTAAATGGTAGATTATCAGACACTCAAGAAGAAGGTCTGATTGCATTATTACTGAAACAGGATACAAGTGGGAAATATAAAGATCCAGTCCATTTAAAAAATTGGAGGCCCTTTACACTTCAGTGTTGTGATGCAAACATTCTAGCAAAATGTATAGCGAAAATAATTTAAAAGGTATTTTTTGATATTATTCATTCTAATCAGACAGGTTTTTTATATGGACAATACATTGGAGATAATATAAGGCAAGTACTGGAAACAATAGAACACTATGAAAAATCTGGGAAACCAGGCCTGCTATTCATAGCAGACTTTAAAAAGGCATTTGATAAAGTACGACTGGAGTTTATATATGTTTTCTTTTAAATCCACAACTTGAATTACATTTACATAAAAAAAAAAAGATTTTAGTCATTTAGCAGACGTTCTTATCCAGAGCGACTTACAGTTAGTGAGTGCATACATTTTTCATACTGGCCCCCCGTGGGAATCGAACCCACAACCCTGGCGTTGCAAACGCCTTGCTCTACCAACTGAGCTACATCCCTGCCGGCCATTCCCTCCCCTACCCTGGACGACGCTGGGCCAATTGTGCGCCGCCCCATGGGTCTCCCGGTCGCGGCCGGCTACGACAGAGCCTGGATACGAACCAGGATCTCTAGTGGCACAGCTAGCACTGCAATGCAGTGCCTTAGACCACTGCGCCACTCGGGAGGCCACGACAGCCTCAATTCCTCCACAGCCTCATAGAGGATCTAGATACGTTTTCTAACCTCTCTGGATTACAACCAAATTATGATAAATGTACTATATTACGTATCGGATCACTAAAAAATACAATTTTACATTACCATGTAGTTTACCAATAAAATGGTCTGATGGTGATGTGGATATACTCGGAATACATATCCCAAATGAAATAAATGATCTCACTCCAATAAATGTTAATAGAAAGTTAGCAAAAATAGATAAGATCTTGCTACCATGGAAAGGTAAATACCTGTCTATTTGTGGAAAAATCACCCTGATTAACTCTTTAGTATTATCCCAGTTTACCTATTTGCTTATGGTTTTGCCTACGCCTAGCGAACAGTTTTTAAATTATATGAGAAAAAAACATTCCATTTTATTTGGAACGGCAAGCCAGACAAAATTAAACGGGCCTATTTATATAATGAATATGAATTCGGAGGATAGAAATGATTAAATATTAAAGCATTAGACCTATCACTAAAAGCTTCAGTCATACAAAAGTTATACTTAAATCCGAACTGGTTTTCTAGCAAATTAGTAAGATTGTCTCACCCCATGTTCAAGAATGGCCTTTTTCCCTTTATTCAGATTACAACCTCTCACTTTAAGTTATTTGAAAAGGAAATAATCTCCCAAATATCACTATTTCTAAAACAAGCTATAGAAAGTTGGTTGCAATTTCAATTTAATCCTCCAGAAACGACAGAACAAATAATGCAACAAATATTATGGTTTAACTCAAATATACTAATTGATAAAAAAAATTTTTTTAAAGGTATAATCTTCGTAAATGATATCATAGGTAGGACTGGTGGAGTTATGTCGCACATGCAGCTAACAAAAACATATGGAAATGTCCGCTCTACCCAAAATTACAACCAAATAATTGCAGCATTACCGCAAATATAATTAATTGAAGTAAACAAAGTAATATTGAGTGTAATATGTAGTAATATCAATATCAGCGACAGATGAGCCAATGATCAAGGTCCTCTCATAAAGTTTATCAGTGCTGCAGCCCAACACTGCACCTTTGGACACACAGGTGATACACAAAAAAAGAGGGATTAGAGGAAGAGAGGGATATATAATAGAGAAAGAAGGCAGGGGCAAAGGTAACCTCACTTGGCACAGGTTATGATCAAATTATGAAATCTTTCTTCTTTTTTCTAATGATCAATTAGCCTTTTAAAATGATAAACTTGGATTAGCAAACACAACGTGCCATTGGAACACAGGACTGATGGTTGCTGATAATGGGCCTCTGTACGCCTATGTAGATATTGCATTAGAAATCAGCCGTTTCCAGCTACAATAGCCATTTACAACATTAACAACGTCTACACTGTATTTCTGATCAATTTGATGTTATTTTAAATGGACAAAAAAATATGCTTTTCTTTCGAAAACAAGGACATTTCTAAGTGACCCCAAACTTTTGAACGGTAGTGTATATATATATATATATATATATATATATATATATATATTTGTGAGAGAGAAAAAAACATATGGGGGATTGGAAGTGATGCAGACCATTACATTGATGGAAGTTACAATCTATCTGCAATATTAAAGCTGATCTTTAGTGAGAACTATGGTTTCCTGCTAGTGTGGGTGTCAAGACCCACATCATCTAGGCAGACAGCGAAAGACGCTTGCTTGCTCGGGTCAAGGAGCAATTTTGAGGAACTATGTCTGGGGACATTTCCTGTTGTTTTAGCACCTATTGTTCTCTGAATGAGACAACCTTTTTCACAGCTAGTCTGCATCCTGTACCCCAGTTTCGTCTCATTGTCCAGCACATACACACACCAAGATCAAGAGTTTTCTACATGCTTGCATAAGATGACTTGCCTATATAAGGTTTCTGTACTCCTCGTGTCATTCCAGCTCTCTGGCGTAAACCTCAGACGTGCATGCCCGACCAGCTCCATTATTGCAATAATTAATAGATAAATAAAGTATAATTGTTTGAAGCACATTATCACATCAACCACCTAATCTGGATTTATCTCCAAGAGGGGACAAATATAATTAATTGAAGTAAACAAAGTAATATTGAGTGTAATAATATGTAGTAATATCAATATCAGCGACAGAGGAGCCAATGATCCTCTCATAAAGTTTATCAGTGCTGCAGCCCAACACTGCACCTTTGGACACACAGGTGATACACGAAAAAGAGGGATTAGAGGAAGAGAGGGATATATAATAGAGAAAGAAGGCAGGGGCAAAGGTAATCTCACTTGGCACAGGTTATTTTACATTTACATTTTGGTCATTTAGCAGACGCTCTTATCCAGAGCGACTTACAGTTAGTGAATGCATATATTTTTTATTTTATTTTATTTTTTATACTGGCCCCCCGTGGGAAACGAATCCACATCCCTGCCGGCCAAACCCTCCCCTACCTTGGACGACGCTGGATCAATTGTGCGCCGCCCATGGAACTCCCGGTCGCGGCCGGCTGTGACAGAGGCTGGACTCGAACCAGGATCTCTAGTGGCACAGCTATCACTGTGATGCAGTGCCTTAGACCACTGCGCCACTCGGGAGTCAATCAAATTATGAAATCTTTCTTCTGGTAAGAACTTCAAAGAGCAGAAGAGGATTCTGTGCATGACTAGAATACCACTGGCCAGATGTTGCAGAACAGGGGGTTGGGAAAGTGTCTTTTGAGACAGTCTTGCAACTAATTTTACAGTTAAAATGACCGTTAAGCAAGACTGGCATCCATTGTGAAAATGTTCCATTGTGATGCCAGTTTGCAACTACTTTTACCATAAAAGTACTGTTCATAGTCTTTTGTTGAGTGAGAACGAGCCCTACCGAAAAATAAGACTTTTCATGTTTGTGCATGTCCATAAACTCACACAGTGTGTGTGTGTGTGTGTGTGTGTGTGTGTGTGTGTGTGTGTTACCTGGCACTGGCTGAAGAGGTAGGGGTATTTCTTCCCAGCAGTCTGTTCAGGAGTGAGCCACTGCAGTGCAGAAGCACTAGGAGCCGTCTCATAAGTCACCTCCACGATCACATGCTGACCCCTGACAAACAAACACACACACTAAATATTACACCTAAACCAGTATCCATCAGTTCAATCTCTGAGGGTTGAGTTACCTGGGGTGCAATCAGTGATGTGCAGTGTTCTGAACGTTACAGATAGAAATGGAATGAATAGAGCAGACACTATTCCCTATTCTATAATGACAAAATCATTTCTGTTCTACACAATTAATTTATATCGGAACGTTCTATAACATTACATCTTCCTGAACAGGCCCCTAAGGTGTGAGAGTGAGACATAGGGGTGTGGTTACCTGGAGAGGTCAAAGGGCAGTGTGATCTCCAGAGGGGTTCCCATGAACCTGTGCTTGGGTCCCAAAGTGAACTTTGCTGCCTGTCCATTGGCTGTTACCTTGGAGACCTTCAGGTCCTTCGTGTCAAGGGTCTGATGGTAGGAAGGAGAGAGAGAGAGGAAAGAAAGAAAGAAAGAAAGAAAGAAAAAAAGAAAGAAAGAAAGAAAGAAAGAAAGAAAGAAAGAAAGAAAGAAGTTTGGGTTACCAACAGTTATAAAGCAAAATTGTGACAAAGTCATGTGTGTCAGCAACTACAAGAACCACAACCTCCAACTTCCCCCAGATTGTGACTGTAAAACATCTGTCACCATAAAAAATACATAATTCTATCTCTACCTGGCCCTTAGAGGCTGACTACATTTTCTACACCTGCTGTGAGAAACACACATGTGAGAAACTGTCTGAACTCAGATCTTAAGTTCACACGCCTGGTATCATATGCCAGCTCGACCTGTCAAAGTCCTAGTCTTACTGTCACTGAGCAGAACAGAACAGTGTCATAAAGCACATATGGCTAGCTACATATCATTCCTGAATGTGATCAGGTTTGATCAGATTTGCAATGAGTGATATTCAAATCACAGTTTGTCTTGCAGCAGTGTGTGATACGTTGCGTTTCTGATAAACTCAACCAAATGCTTTGTAGCGGTGAACTGAAACAGGTGTACTGAAACAAGGCTTAGAACTGAAACAAGGAGTACTGAAACAAGGCTTTTCCCAGGTCAAATTCAGTTGCATTTGCTAGCAAGAATTAATTAACTTCGCTAGCTAGTTTACTAGCTTGCTGGCTAACAAGATTGAGAAATTAGATGAATACTGTACCAAAGACGTGAAATGATCCACTAAAACCTCCACGGTGAGCGCGACCTTAGCTTTGAGGATATGGCTGTCAAAATCCACATGATAGGTGAGATTCAGGTGTTTGGTAACGCACTTGGAGAAGGAGGAAAAGGAGCAGGGGTCTGTAGCTGAAGCCATATTCGGTCCAGGATCATGAAGCGAGTACGCAAAAAAACTTGCAGTAACTACATACAACACCGCTCACCGCACAACCATGTGACAGCGCCCTGCATGCATTGTGGGAGTTGTAGTTTACTCTGGAGCTGAATGTGTTCAGTTTCTTTTAAAATGAATCATCAAACAACTCCATACTAGAATGAGCTGGTATATTTACGTTCCCTTTCAACGATCTATTTCTTTGCGTTAATAAACACGTCGGGGAAACATTTTAATCATATGAAAAATGATGTAGATTTCAAAGCAGTCTTTGAATAGCACTTGTTTTTAGCTTTTATCAGAACAACTATCTACTGTAACTACAGGACAGGGGGATTCAGCTGTAATTTCAAGCCCTTCTCACTGGAGGGCGCAGCGTCTTGCTTTCATGTCACGAAGTAAATAGCGGACAGGGCAACACAATCATTCGGGACAATGAGAAAATGCACCTCTGAGTCGTGATGGACCCGTTTGACAGCTCCGAATCTTGTCTTGTTGAGTCGAAGAATGCGGCAGAGAATACAGAATCGCGTTTGCCATGGGCCCGGTTCTCGTCGTGGCTGGAGTGTGTCTGCGTCGTTACCTTCGACCTCGAGCTCGGCCAAGCCATAGAGGTATTGTGGGTTGCAGTGTACTACTGTAGTGTAGCAACCCTAGCAGGTGTTGTTGACATCACATCTGACATCCGTTCTAGCTAGCTAGCGTGCTAATGTTGTTCATGTGTACAAAGTGTTGTTTGCTCGCAGAAAGAAATCAACATGATCCACATAACCAGATCCAACCTCTCATGTGTTTCATAATCTGACCAGCTGGCGCATGTGTGGAATAGTGACATCTTGACATACTGGCACTTTCTCCTCTATTCCAGCTTGTGTACCCCCACGATGTGAAACTCACTGAGAAGGAGGTATGAAATGAATTTATGCTCATACTTTTTGTGATGCCCCCCATACATAACAAGCTAGTTGCCTGTCAATGAGTCAATAATTTTGTATGTCCCTGATTGTGCTTCCTCTCTTTTAAACTCCAGAAAACCAGCATTTGCTACCTGTCCTTCCCTGACTCTTACTCAGGTTAGTGAATGAGATTACACAATCTGTCATCACATTATCACAAAATACAATACAGTCAGAGTCAGAGGCCCAACCCCAAATCGATCCAGGACTCTAGGCACTATGCACTTGTGGAGATCTGACATGAATTGATGGATTTTAGCAATATGGTGAAACTTCCACCTATCATATCAGAAGTTGGAACTATTACCATATTGCAGGCTATATCCAGGCTCTGTCGCAGCCGGCCGCGACCGGGAGACTCATGGGCGGCGCACAATTGGCCCAGCGTCGTCCAGGGTAGGGGAGGGAATGGCCGGCAGGGATGTAGCTCAGTTGATAGAGCATGGCGTTTGCAACGCCAGGGTTGTGGGTTCGATTCCCACGGGGGGCCAGTATAAAAAAAGATGTATTCACTAACTGTAAGTCGCTCTGGATAAGAGCGTCTGCTAAATGACTAAAATGTAAATGCAGGGTTCCCAACTGGTGGCCCATGGGGGTGATCTTATTTGGCCCCCCAAGCTTTCTGAGCAAAAACAAAAATAGTTTGAAAAAATATATATTTTTATTGCTGGACACAAAAGACTGTAAAAACACCAGCAAATCAGCTCCAAGTGATTTTAATTTAGGAAATCTGTTCCAAAGTATTACCACGCATAGTAGATAGATACATGTGATCGTATACAAATGTAAGCTACGTTTGAAATGATTATGTTTTAGTCTAATATTATATCTGTTTGGGCTTTGTGCAGTCAATTTACAGTCTACAAATTATTTGTATTATATTCCGGCCCTCTGACCATCTGCTGAAGAAAAGATCGGCCCGTGGCTGAATCTAGTTGATGATCCCTGCCGTATTGCTTACACTTGTCAAATCCACTCAGATCTCCACAAGTCTAGGGGGTTGATTTGGGATTGGGCCAAAAATCTATATCAGTCACATGACCTGTGTGATGTGTTTCCCAGGATGCCTTGGGGACACCCAGTTCAGCTTCAGACTGCGTCAGTCTGTGGGCCGCAGGGGCTCCTGGTTCGGAGAGGAGGACGCTTACAGCAGAGACGCACCTGTCACACTACAGGTGAGCCCTCTGTCTGGCCCAATCCCAAATCACACTTGTGGAGATCTGATTGGATTTGACAGGTGTAAGCAATAGGGTAATAGCTCCACGTTGCCCTCTGATAGGCTAGGTGAAAGTTTCACCATATTGCTTATATCAACCAAATTCTCTCACATCTCCACAAGTGCATAGGGTGTAGGGCTTACTCTTAGGGGTCGATTTGGGATTGGGAGTGTGTCATCGGTCCTTTACTGTGGTCTGACTGAACAACTGGTCTAAGCCAGGAACAGTTTGGTAGCTTACCTTTTAGGGCTATGGTTGGTTCTTTGGTAGGGACAGCTAATCTGAAATCAGTGACTGGAGTGGAATATCATGTCAGCCACCACTAATCTTCTGTCATTGCAATAACTTGATTATTCTCATCTCTCACCCTTTCCCTTTCTCCCTCAGCGAGAGCTGGCCCATTTCTATGGCTATGTCTACTTCAGACAAGTCAAGGATGCCGCTGTCAAAAGAGGCTACTTTCAGAAGGTGAGAAGCTTATGTTACAGATCTGATTCGTCATCAGAACCACAATGTATTCACATTTGGTTTTCTCTTTCATTCTCTCTCCTGTCTTTCTCTTTCACTCTCTAGTCTCTTGTCCTGGTGTCCAGACTACCATATGTCCACCTCTTTCAGTCCCTGCTGCAGATCATAGCTCCAGAGTATTTTGAGAAGTTGGAGCCTTGCCTTGAAGCAGGTGGGGAGATAACTTCTTGTATATCTTATTTCTAATTAGTCTCCCATTATAGTTACCTGGGGCTCTATGGTACAGTCTTGACTCTACTTCCCTAACCTTTTCTTTCTCACTCTCCCACCATGCAGTGTGCAACGAGATTGACCAATGGCAATCTCCGGTGCCAGGGCTGACACTCAACCTGCCTGTAATGGGCGTGGTCATGCAGGTCAGGATCCCATCCAAAAATGACAAACCAGGGGGAAGCCCGGTGAAACAGGCACAAAAGGAGGTTGGTATAGGTTTTTATGTAATGGCTACATGCCCATGGAAATACGACTTCTCCATGATGTTAGTAAAATTGATGTTAGTTGATAGGTATCGCTAGAGGATTATTAATCTAAAAAAGTATGTTCCTGTTATAACCAGAATCTTCTACCAGCCCCTATGATGCTACCGACCATACATGAGCTTGACCTCTTCAAGTAAGTGAAAATCTAAACATCATATACTGTAAGTAGTTATGTATCTGTTTATGTATTTGTGTAAATTACATGGCTTGAACTTAGCTGTATTTTCAGTTTAATTTGAGGATACATTGTATTAGTGAAAGCAGCATCCATCGTATATGAACTGACCTTTGCCCTCTGACCTGTCCAGGTGTTTCCAGTCCTTCCTGATCCACCTGCAGATGCTCTGGGAGCTCATGCTACTCGGGGAGCCCGTGGTCGTCATGGCACCCTCTCCCACTGTCTCCTCGGAAACCGTGCTGGCCCTAGTGAGGTAAACAGAAAATGCATGAAAATATGCCAAAATATGTATGACATTTAGCTTCACGTGTATGTAACGCAACTCAATGTAACTCAGTGAGTTTGTAGAATGAAATTATTTTTTCTCCCTTCCTATAGCTCGATTGCTCCACTGCGGTATTGCTGTGACTACAGGCCCTACTTCACCATACACGACACTGAGTTTAAGGAGTATACCACTAGGACACAGGCACCGTGAGTAGGGCTTACTCTAAATACTGTGTTTATACCCGAGGGGCAACTCAACTCACTCTGCTCCCTTTCTCTCTCCTCTCCAGTCCCAATGTGATTCTGGGGGTCACCAATCCCTTCTTCATAAAGACCTTCCAGTCCTGGCCCCACATTATACGCCTTGGAGAACTCAAGATGTCAGGTGATCTGCCTAAGCAGGTGAAGGTGAAGAAACTAGCCAAGCTGAAAACACTGGACACTAAACCAGGTAAAACATCTGGAATTATGGAGCCAACATAGTTTGAGAGAGTAAGTTATTAGTGTGTAAGAATATGTTCTCCCTACCTGTAGGTATCTACACAGCACATAAAACATTCCTTCAAAAAGACAAGTCCCTCATCAAAAGACTCCTAAAGGGGATCCAGAGGAAGAGGCCATCTGAGGTGCAGAGTGCCATCTTGAGGAGACATCTATTAGAACTCACCCAGAGCTTCATCATCCCACTGGTGAGAGGACTGCCTTCCCTGCCACATACACTACCAGTCAAACGTTTTGACACACCTACTCATTCAAGGGTTTTTCTTTATTTTTACTATTTTTTACATTGTAGAATAATAGTGAAGACATCAAAACTATGAAATAACACATATGGAATCATGTAGTAACCAAAAAAGTGTTAAACAAATTGTATATTTGAGATTCTTCAAATAGCCACCATTTGCCTTGATGACAGCTTTGCACACTCTTGGCATTTTCTCAACCAGCTTCATGAGATAGTCACCTGGAATGCATTTAAATTAACAGGTGGGCCTTCTTAAAAGTTAATTTGTGGAATTACTTTCCTTCTTAATGTGTTTGAGCCAATCAGTTGTGTTGTGACAAGGTAGGGGGGGTATACAGAAGACAACCCTATTTGGTAAAAGACCAAATCCATATTATGGCAAGAACAGCTCAAATAAGCAAAAGGAAACAACAGTCCATCATTACTTTAAGACATGAAGGTCAGTCAATATCGAACATTTCAAGAACTTTTAAAGTTTCTTCAAGTGCAGTCGCAAAAACCATCAAGGGCTATGATGAAACTGGCTCTCATGAAGACCGCCACAAGAATAGAAGACCCAGAGTTACCTCTGCTACAGAGGATAAGTTCATTAGAGTTAACCAGCCTCAGAAATTGCAGCCCAAATAAATGCTTCACAGAGTTCAAGTAACAGACACATCTCAACATGAACTGTTCAGAGACTGTGTGAATCAGGCCTTCATGGTCGAATTGCTGCAAAGAAACCACTACTAAAGGACACCAATAAGAAGAAGAGACTTGCTTGGGCCAAGAAACACGAGCAATGGACATTAGACCAGTGGAAATTTGTCCTGTGGTCTGGAGTCCAAATTTGAGATTTGTGGTTCCAACCGCTGTGTCTTTGTGAGACACGGTGTGGGTGAACGGATGATCTCCGCTTGTGTATTTCCCACCGTAAAGCATGGAGGAGGAGGTGTTATGGCGTGGGGGTGCTTTGCTGGTGACATCGTCTGTGATTTATTTAGAATTCAAGGCACACTTAACCAGCATGGCTACCACAGCATTCTGCAGTGATACGCCATCTGGTTTGGGCTTAGTGGGACTATCATTTGTTTTTCAACAGGACAATGACCCAACACAGCTCCAGGCTGTGTAAGGTCAATTTTACCAAGAAGGAGAGTGATGGAGTGCTGCATCAGATGACCTGGCCTCCACAATCCCTCAACCTCCACCCAATTGAGATGGTTTGGGATGAGTCGGACGGCAGAGTGAAGGAAAAGCAGCCAACAAGTGCTCAGCATATGTGGGAACTCCTTCAAGACTGTTGGGAAAGCATTCCAGGTGAAGCTGGTTGAAAGAATGCCAAGAGTGTGCAAAGCTGTCATCAAGGCAAAGGGTGGCTATTAGAAGAATCTCAAATATATAATATACAGTTGAAGTTGGAAGTTTACATACACCTTAGCCAAATACATTTAAACTCAGTTTTTCACAATTCCTGACATTTAATCCTAGTAAAAATTCCCTGTCTTAGGTCAGTTAGGATCACCACTTTATTTTAAGAATGTGAAATGTCAGTATAATAGTGGAGAGAATTATTTATTTCAGCTTTTATTTCTTTCATCACATTCCCAGTGGGTCAGAAGGTTACATACACTCAATTAGTATTTGGTAGCATTGCCTTTAAATTGTTTAACTTGGGTCAAACGTTTCAGGTAGCCTTCCACAAGCTTCCCACAATAAGTTGGGTGAATGTTGGCCCATTCCTCCTGACAGAGCTGGTGTAACTGAGTCAGGTTTGTAGGCCTCCTTGCTCGCACACGCTTTTTCAGTTCTGCCCACAAATTCTCTATAGGATTGAGGTCATGGCTTTGTGATGGCTACTCCAATACCTTGACTTTGTTGTCCTTAAGCCATTTTGCCACAACTTTGGAAGTATGCTTGGGGTCATTGTCCATTTGGAAGACCCATTTGCGACCAAGCTTTAACTTCCTGACTGATGTCTTGAGATGTTGCTTCAATATATCCACATAATTCTCCTTCCTCATGATGCCATCTATTTTGTGAAGTGCACCAGTCCCTCCTGCAGCAAAGCACCCCCACAGCATGATGCTGCCACCCCCGTGCTTCACAGTTGGGATGGTGTTCTTCGGCTTGCAAGCAACCCCCTTTTTCCTCCAAACATAACAATGGTCATTATGGCCCAACAGTTC
The DNA here is from genome assembly GCF_964263955.1 of Coregonus lavaretus. Taxonomy (NCBI): domain Eukaryota; kingdom Metazoa; phylum Chordata; class Actinopteri; order Salmoniformes; family Salmonidae; genus Coregonus; species Coregonus lavaretus. Next base: position 36,811,633 of record NC_140000.1, on the reverse strand, counting down.
TATTTTTGTTTCATCACACCAGAGGACATTTCTCCAAAAAGTACGATCTTTGTCCCCATGTGCAGTTGCAAACCGTAGTCTGGCTTTTTTATGGCGGTTTTGGAGCAGTGGCTTCTTAATTGCTGAGCGGCCTTTCAGGTTATGTCGATATAGGACTCGTTTTACTGTGGATATACATACTTTTGTACCTGTTTCCTCCAGAATCTTCACAAGGTCCTTTGCTGTTGTTCTGGGATTGATTTGCACTTTTCGCACTAAAGTACGTTCATCTCTCGGAGACAGAACGCGTCTCCTTCCTGAGCGGTATGACGGCTGCGTGGTCCCATGGTGTTTATACTTGCGTACTATTGTTTGTACAGATGAACGTGGTACCTTCAGGCGTTTGGAAATTGCTCCCAAGGATGAACCAGACTTGTGGAGGTCTACAATTTTTTTTCTGAGGTCTTGGCTGATTTCTTTTGATTTTCCCATGATGTCAAGCAAAGAGGCACTGAGTTTGAAGGTAGGCCTTGAAATACATCCACAGGTACACCTCCAATTGACTCAAATGATGTCAATTAGCCTATCAGAAGCTTCTAAAGTCATGACATCATTTTCTGGAATTTTCCAAGATGTTTAAAGGCACAGTCAACTTAGTGTATGTAAACTTCTGACCCACTGGAATTGTGATACAGTGAATTATAAGTGAAATAATCTGTCTGTAAACAATTGTTGGAAAAATTACTTGTGTCATGCACAAAGTAGATGTCCTAACTGACTTGCCAAAACTATAGTTTGTTAACAAGAAATTTGTGGAGTGGTTGAAAAACTAGTTTTAATGACTCCAACCTAAGTGTATGTAAACTTCAGACTTCAACTGTATATGGATTTGTTTAACACTTTTTTGCTTACTACATGATTCCATATGTGTTATTTCATAGTTTTGATGTCTTCGCTATTATTCTACAATGTAGAAAATAGTAAAAATAAAGAAAAACCCTGGAATGAGTAGGTGTGTCCAAACTTTTGACTGGTACTGTACATCCCATCCCTATATAGACTATTTGTCTCTCTGTCCTGCCGCATGCTGTGTGTCTCACTTGTCTTTCTGTCTGTCTTCCCAAGGAACGCTACCTGGCCAGCCTGATGCCTCTGCAGAGGTCTGTGACTCCTTGGAAGGTGGGTGATATTGATAACAAACCTGTTTCTATGGTATGTTGAAACTATGTTTGAATATGGTAATAACGTGTGTGTGTGTGTGTGTGTGTGTTTCAGACCCCTCCTCAGATCCGTCCCTTCAGTCAGGAGGAGTTCATGGGGACTCTGGAGCACGCTGGACCTCGGCTCACCTCTGTGCTCAAAGGGGATTGGGTGGGCCTGTACAGGTGAGTCTGTCCACCTGCCACCTCACCTGTCATTTCTAACTATTGTATCTTGTTGTGGCATGTTTTTCTAAACAAATCATTCATAATGCATTGTACTTCGATGTATGGCCTTGTAGGAAATTCTTCAGGTCCCCCAACTTCGATGGCTGGTATCGCCTGCGACACAGAGAGATGACCCAGAAACTAGAATGTCTCCACCTAGAGGTCGTCTGTGATGCTGTGAGTTGATCCCCACAGCCTTGTTCACTCACACCTAAAGACATTAGTTTAACTCTACTTACAGAGCATCATGTGACCAATAAACTCAACCACACGACTCCACTGACTTTACTTCAGTTAGGAGTCCTTTCCCTACCCATAAGACTTGATTTAGTTTAATGTTTTGTTAATGATCTGCTCACCCAGGACCTGCTGGGTTGGACCAAAGACAAGTCAGAGGTGGAGATCGTGGACCTGGTTTTGAAACTGAGAGAGAAACTGGTCTGTAGAACCCATCATACTCACCTCAACGGGTGCCGTTTGTAACATGCTATATTTAGTTTAAGAAAATAATTCTGTGCCACAAACCATTGCAAACTATAGTCTCTGTCTGTCTCCCCCACTCCAGATGAAGGCTGGCAAGCAGCAGCTCCCAGTGAAAGAAGGGGTGCTGGAGAAATTAGAGGGATACCTCCAGACTGTCATCAGCTCTCTACCAGAGGACCTGCAGACTGTACTACACAGATACTGACGCTAACACTGATACACTGCTGAATAGATACAGAAACTGACACTGAATAATGTTTTGTTTTTAGTCTTTTAAAAACCTGAAACTAAAAGTATTGCCATCACCCAAACCACTACCCCCTCTGAGTAAGATAATGACGATTTAGAATGTAGCAAACTAGAAGTTTAGGTAATATAAGAAACATAGCTATGTTTCATCATGACAATAACATTACGTTTTAATTTAATTTAAGTTAAGGGGAATAGAGTAGTTGAAATGTAGGCTTTATGAGATTATGCCTTCACTAAGTATCCTGATTGTTACTAGAGGGATTGAAGCATATACCTGTGGAGAGGGACATGTTTGAGTATAGCCTTTTGCTCAATTCCAGCTATTCAGATGTAACATGCATAGTTGTTAGTGTAAAATATAACTAGCATATGCACCTTTTTATTTTGATGAGTTTAAAACTCATAAAACTCATAAAAGGGGTGAATTACATTTAAGTGACTACATTGAGGCTTTCATCAGTCTCAGTATTTTCTATTGATCAAGCACAAACAAATCACACTACATTGAAACACCTCTAAATATCCAGGTTACAAAGTCTTAGATTCCAGATTTCAGTTTAGGGTTATATGTATGTACAAAGGTATGTGGACACCCCTTCAAATTAGTGGATTCGGCTATTTCAGCCACACCCATTGCTGACAGGTGTATAAAACCGAGCACACAGCCATGCAATCTCCATAGACAAACATTGGCAGTAAAATGGCCCTTACTGAAGAGCTCAGTGACTTTCAATGTGGCCCAGTCATAGGATGCCAACTTTCCAACTAGTCAGTTCGTCAAATTTCTGCCGTGCTAGAGCTGCCCCGGTCATCTGTAAGTGCTGTTATTGTGAAGTGGAAACGTCTAGGAGGAACAACGGCTCAGCCGCAAAGTGGTAGGATAGACAAGCTCACAGAATGGGACCGCCGAGTGCTGAAGCGCGTAAAAATCGTCTGTCCTCGGTTGCAACACTCACTACCGAGTTCTAAACTGCCTCTGGAAGCAACGTCAGCACAAGAACTGTTCGTTGGGAGCTTCATGAAATGGGTTTCCATGGCCGAACAGCCACACACAAGCCTAAGATCACCATTCACAATGCCAAGCGTCGGCAGGAGTGGTGCAAAGCTCACCGCCATTGGACTCAGGAGCAGTGTAAACGCGTTCTCTGGAGTGATGAATCACACTTCACCATCTGGCAGTCCGACGGACGAATCTGTGTTTGGCGGATGCCAGGAGAACGCTACCTTCCCCAATGCATAGTGCCAACTGTAAAGTTTGGTGGAGGAGGAATAATGGTCTGGGGCTGTTTTTCATGGTTCGGGCTGGGCTGCTTAGTTCCAGTGAAGGGAAATCTTAATGCTACAGCATACAATGACTTTCTAGACGATTCTGTGCTTCCAACTATGTGGTAACAGTTTGGGGAAGGCCCTTTCCTGTTTCAGCATGACAATGTCCCCGTGCACAAAGCAAGGTCCATACAGAAATGGTTTGTCAGGATCGGTGTGGAATAACTTAACTGGCCTGCACAGAGCCCTGAGCTCAACCCCATCGAACACCTTTTGGATGAACGCCGAGTGCGAGCCAGGCCTAATCGGCCAACATCAGTGCCTGACCTCACTAATGCTCTTGTGGCTGAATGGAAGCAAGTCCCTGCAGCAATTTTCCAACATCTAGTGGAAAGCCTTCCCAGAAGAGTGGAGGCTGTTATACCAGCAAAGGGGGGACCAACTCCATATTAATGGCCGTGATTTTGGAATGAAATGTTTGACGAGCGGGTGTCCACATACTTTTGTATACTTGGTGCACAGTAGACATGGCTGAAACTGAGCTTATTTCTTTAACGTTATAGTGGTCAATGAGTGCATAAAACACATGTAATACACACATTATCTCTTGTGGTGTATGTGCAGGGTTTTTTAACAAAGTTGACAGTGCCAGTCCTAGCCAAAGCCGCTCCAAGCTAATTCAGCTAAGATATTCATCCATCAGCTAACATCTTTCCTAAACTACAACCAATCCTAATATTTCAGGTTACCAGTGAATGTAAAACCAATGCAGCTGATCAGAGCTTCTGCCTCACTCACTGTACTCCCTTTTGTCTGTCTACTAGGCCTGCGTTTATATAGGCAGTCCAATTCTGATCATTTTTAAAACTTTTTTTTACTTTAGACCAATCAGATCAGCTCTGAAAAAGATCTGATGTGAAAAGATCTGATGTGATTGGTCAAAATACCAATTAGTGGAAAAAAGATCAGAATTGGGCTGCCTGCGTAAACGCAACCCTATTGTTTCTCAAGTAGGTACTGTATACAGTGGGGAAAAAAATATTTAGTCAGCCACCAATTGTGCAAGTTCTCCCACTTAAAAAGATGAGAGGCCTGTAATTTTCATCATAGGTACACGTCAACTATGACAGACAAAATGAGGGGAAAAAAATCCAGAAAATCACATTGTAGGATTTTTAATGAATTTATTAGCAAATTATGGTGGAAAATAAGTATTTGGTCAATAACAAAAGTTTCTCAATACTTTGTTATATACCCTTTGTTGGCAATGACACAGGTCAAACGTTTTCTGTAAGTCTTCACAAGGTTTTCACACACTGTTGCTGGTATTTTGGCCCATTCCTCCATGCAGATCTCCTCTAGAGCAGTGATGTTTTGGGGCTGTCGCTGGGCAACACAGACTTTCAACTCCCTCCAAAGATTTTCTATGGGGTTGAGATCTGGAGACTGGCTAGGCCACTCCAGGACCTTGAAATGCTTCTTACGAAGCCACTCCTTCGTTGCCCGGGCGGTGTGTTTGGGATCATTGTCATGCTGAAAGACCCAGCCACGTTTCATCTTCAATGCCCTTGCTGATGGAAGGAGGTTTTCACTCAAAATCTCACGATACATGGCCCCATTCATTCTTTCCTTTACACGGATCAGTCGTCCTGGTCCCTTTGCAGAAAAACAGCCCCAAAGCATGATGTTTCCACCCCCATGCTTCACAGTAGGTATGGTTTCTTTGAATGCAACTCAGCATTCTTTGTCCTCCAAACACGACGAGTTGAGTGTTTACCAAAAAGTTCTATTTTGGTTTCATCTGACCATATGACATTCTCCCAATCCTCTTCTGGATCATCCAAATGCACTCTAGCTAACTTCAGACAGGCCTGGACATGTACTGGCTTAAGCAGGGGGACACGTCTGGCACTGCAGGTTTTGAGTCCCTGGCGGCGTAGTGTGTTACTGATGGTAGGCGTTTGTTACTTTGGTCCCAGCTCTCTGCAGGTCATTCACTAGGTCCCCCCGTGTGGTTCTGGGATTTTTGCTCACCGTTCTTGTGATCATTTTGACCCCACGGGGTGAGATCTTGCGTGGAGCCCCAGATCGAGGGAGATTATCAGTGGTCTTGTATGTCTTCCATTTCCTAATAATTGCTCCCACAGTTGATTTCTTCAAACCAAGCTGCTTACCTATTGCAGATTCAGTCTTCCCAGCCTGGTGCAGGTCTACAATTTTGTTTCTGGTGTCCTTTGACAGCTCTTTGGTCTTGGCCATAGTGGAGTTTGGAGTGTGACTGTTTGAGTTTGTAGACAGGTGTCTTTTATACTGATAACAAGTTCAAACAGGTGCCATTAATACAGGTAACGAGTGGAGGACAGAGGAGCCTCTTAAAGAAGAAGTTACAGGTCTGTGAGAGCCAGAAATCTTGCTTGTTTGTAGGTGACCAAATACTTATTTTCCACCATAATTTGCAAGTAAATTCATTAAAAATCCTACAATGTGATTTTCTGGAATTTTTTCTCTCAATTTGTCTGTCATAGTTGACGTGTACCTATGATGAAAATTACAGGCCTCTCATCTTTTTAAGTGGGAGAACTTGCACAATTGGTGGCTGACTAAATACTTTTTTTCCCCACTGTATGTGGTACTTAAATACTTTTTCTTCAGTTTGTTTTGTGAAGTACTGTAAAGGCATTTGGTCACTTGGGAAGCAGTAAACTGCAGTTTGCAGATAAGAGTATTGATCATCCTGGTGTTAATTTATTTATAATAACCTAGTTTTTTTTTTAGATACAATTTTTTTTAAATGGTTTCTGATGCAAATATACTGTTAGTGTTACTAATAAAAAAGTTGGAGACAACTGTGCTGAATGATAACTCAAAGGCTGTGATACATCCATGCACCCACACGTTTAGAGAATCGCTGATTTATTTTTTAATCTTTATGTTAAGAGGGAATCAAAAATATGCGTTTCAACAATAAGCATTGTATTATCCACACAATAAAACGGTATACTAAACTGTAATTACCAACCAAAGTATTCAGTTTTTTAGCCCTCAGATTATCATACAATTATGTACAACACATACAGGAGCGCTAGCATTAAAGGGATACTTTATCTACTTCCCCAGAGTCAGATTAACTCATGGATACCATTTTTATGACTTTATGAAGGAAGTTAGTTTAGCGAGCCAATGCTAACTAGTGTTAGCGTGATGACTGGATCTAATAGCAGTCACCATAGACTTCCAGTCATTGCGCTAACGCTAGTTAGCAACTTCCTTCAAACTGCACACAGAGACATAAACATTGATTCCATCTGACTCTAGGGAAGTAGATAAAGGGCTTCATTGCCAAAATCCTGAAGAATCTCTTTAAAGCTACTGATGCAAACAAAGATTCACCCATTTAGAATGTTATTGTATTTCTGCATGTTCTATTGATTCCCGGGGTCATTTCATGTTTTCATGTGTACCGGTGAGATTTGCCCTTCAAGCAGGCAGAAATACAGTCGCTATGAAGAGAGATAACCAGTGTTGTAAAGAGAAAAACAACTCTCACACAGGTCATAAAGACTGAGGTTTGTTATCGAAAAGTTAACAGATTCTGTCGGTCAATATTTGGTTACCTTCTTTTGACAGAAACTTTGGAAACACAGATGTGAGCCTCATTTTATCTTATCAAAGAATCAAAACAACCAAATATTCCTAAACTATGCTTCACATAGTGGCAAATACAAAAACAAACCCACACTTCTATATCCACTCATTAGATTTCGAAATCCAATGTTTTGTGTGCTTCTTTCACACAGAAAGCAATCATTTTGAATAAAGTCTTGAGGAAAATCAAACGTAATAAACATTGTCAAAGCTCAAATGTTGGTTGCCATTTCATTTGACACCACACTCCTGGGAAAACAACACACCAAAATAAATATACTTTATTCAGGAAAACTAAACAACACTTTGACTGTCGGAGGAATGTTTCAAATGAGCTCTCATTATTTACAGAGTGAGGCGCTGAACTCTTCTCCTCCATCATCATTACCTCATCCCTGCCGTCCACCACGCCTGGTTCTGGTGCTGTTTGACCACCGCCTGCTTCTCCTGGGGGCTGAAGTGCAGGATGGTCAGTATGGCTGTGAGGGTCTGCTGACGCCCCCTGGTGTCCTGAAGGGTGAGGAACTTGTAGATTACGTTCTTGAGGTACTCCAGGTTGGCCCCCTCCCTGCCCTGGTCCCTGTGCCGTTTGTCCAGCTGGCCCCGGAGCTCAGCCACCTCCTCATCGTAGCGCTCCCCGTTGGCGATGAGCCTCCCCTGCAGCTGGTGCACGTCCTCCTCCAGCCGGTGCTTCTGCCGCCGCAGCGAGCCGATCTCCACCTCCTTTCTCGCCAGCTGCTCGGCGTACAGGAGGAGCGTGGGCTCGTTGGGCCCCACCAGCCGCAACGCCTGGGTGATGATGTCACTCTCCTCCTGCGCCGGGTCATCCATGTTGTTGGCGTTGTTGCTGTGGTTGCTGCCGCAGTCCGCGGTCGCTCTGAAGTCCGCCCCCGTGTCTCCTTCGTCGCTGTGGTGACCTCTGTAACCAGTGAGACTGTAGCCGATAGACTTTAGCTTCTCCAGCTCCTGGTCCTTCTCTTGCAGCAGGCCCATGGTGCGGTCCCTCTGCCGGTGCAGTTCCCCCTCCAGCCTGAGGAGGCTCTCTCTGTACTGGGCCTCAGCCCGGTCAAGCTCCTGTTTATGACCCTGCTGCAGCATCCCTATCCCCTGCTGACACTCCTCCAGCTCCCGGCGGTGCTTGGCCTCCGCCTCGTCGCCATGGATACGCAGGTTGATGTACTTCTCCTTGAGCTCAGCCAGCTGGTCACGGGCCTCCTCCAGCTCTTTGGCCAGGCTGCAGTCTTTAGCGTTCTTGTTCTTCAGCACCACCTGCGCCCGCACCTTGTAGCGCTCAAACTCCTCCTTCAGCTGCCGCAGTTCCTGCTGGTAGTAGAGCGCCGAGGCCTTCTCCCCATCTGACGACTCCCCCCCACTGCCCGTTCCCTGACCCAGCCCCAGCTGCCCCTCCATCTCAGCCAGCTTCTCTATCTCCATGGTCTGCTCTGGTTGGTTCCTCTGTGTGGCTAGCAGAAGAAGCCTCTTTACCTTCTCCAGGCGCTCCTTCAGCACATTCACATCCAGGTTAGCCTCGTCCATGCTGAGGTCCAGAGGGGAGCCCCGGGTGGAAGCGGCGATGGCCAGGGTCTTGTTCTCCATGTCCAGCTGCAGGATGCGCTCTCTCAGCCGGTGGGCGTTCTGCTGGTCCCTCTGCCGGGCCTTCTCGCAGGCCCCAAGCAGCTCAGACAGCTCAGAAACCCGCAACTCCAGGCTGGCCACACGGCCCTCCTCCAGCTGGGATTGCTCCTGCAGACGCTCCTCTGCCTGCGACGCCTGCAGATAGAGAGATGACAGGCACATGACAGCCATGAGACACAAATGGACAATGGAAGACAACAGTACATGTATTGTGTTCTTTCTTCCTCTCCCTGAAAAACAAATGTCCTTATAAATGCCATGTTATTCTCTACTATGGCATTTACGTTTTATCAAGCTATTGTAGAAGTGCTCAGAAAGTGACTTTTGAAACAGAATGCCAAAACATTCAAGCGATATAGGTGCTCAAAGTTGACCTATTTTGCATACCCCCCACCATACAATGAGACATCCATGTCTTCATCACTGGAAAATATATAATTTAAAAGCTTACAAAACAGGGTTGTGAAACTATTTAATAATTTCTAGGGAAAATATTGTTTTAATAAAAAGTGTATTTTTTAAACTGAAACGTCAATTATATAATAACACGTAAACGCATTTTTTTTCTCCATATTTGCATATGCTGTAGCTTAGACCCTATTTTACATCATCTAAGGTTTTTGTGTTGTGCCCGCCATCGGTTGAGACAACATGCTCTTGAATACAGGGTGGGTGTCAAGTTTTGGCTGACAAATATTCTAAAATGGGAATACAATTTTAATGTCAACTTTCAAATGGAACCCCAAAGATGGTTGGAGGTCCACACATCAGAAAATGTTGACTTGAATGGGAATATCGGTTTTAAATTATATACTTTAAATCCTCCATAGGAAACCTATTGAAATCATATAAATATACAGTGCATTCGGAAAGTATTCAGAACCCGACTTTTTCCACATTTTGTTACGTTACAGCCTTATTCTAAAATGGATTACCGGTAAATTGTTTTTTTCCCCCCTCATCAATCTACACACAATACCCCATAATGACAAAGCAAAAACAGGTTTTTAGAAATGTTTGCTAATTTATTAACAATAAAAAATGGAAATATTACATTTACATAAGTATTCAGACCCTTTACTCAGTACTTTGTTGAAGCACCTTTGGCAGCGATTACAGCATCGAGTCTTCTTGGGTTTGACACTACAAGCTTGGCACACCTGTATTTGGGGAGTTTCTCCCACTCTTCTCTGCAGATCCTCTCAAGCTCTGTCAGGTTGGATGGGGAGTGTCGCTGCACAGCTATTTTCAGGTCTCTCCAGAGATGTTAGATAGGGTTCAAATCCGGGCTCTGGCTGGGCCACTCAAGAACATTCAGGGACTTGTCCCGAAGCCACTCCTGCATTGTCTTGGCTGCGTGCTTAGGGTCGTTGTCCTGTTGGAAGGTTAACCTTCGCCCCAGTCTGAGCGCTCTGGAGCAGGTTTTTATCAAGGATCTCTCTGTACTTTGCTCCGTTCTTCTTTCCTTTGATCCTGACTAGTCTCCCAGTCCCTGCCGCTGAAAAACATCCCCACAGCATGATGCTGCCACCACCATGCTTCACCGTAGGGATGGTGCCAGGTTTCCTCCAGATGTGATGCTTGGATTCAGGCCAAAGAGTTCAATCTTGGTTTCATCAGACCAGAGAATCTTGTTTCTCATGGTCTGAGAGTCCTTTAGGTGCCTTTTGGCAAACTCCAAGTGGGCTGTCATGTGCCTTTTACTGAGGAGTGGCTTCCATCTGGCCACTCTACCATAAAGGCCTGATTGGTTGAGTGCTGCAGAGATGATTGTCCTTCCGGAAGATTCTCCCATCTCCACAGAGGAACTCTAGAGCTCTGCCAGAGTGACCATCGGCTTCTTGGTCACCTCCCTGACCAAGGCCCTTCTCCCCCGATTGCTCAATTTGGCAGGCCGGCCAACTCTAGGAAGAGTCTTGGTGGTTCCAAACTTATTTCATTTAAGAATGATGGAGGCCACTGTGTTCTTGGGGACACATTTGCACAAATTTCTAAAACACCTCTTTTCGCTTTGTCATTATGGGGTATTGTGTGTAGATTGATGAGGAAAATCATTACATTTAATCCATTTTAGAATAAGGCTGTAACGTAACAAATTGTGGAAAAGGGGAGGGGGTCTGAATACTTTCCGAATGCACTGTATCTTTAAGATATTTTCTAATTTCTCTCCCTCATAAAGGTATACCTTTCAATTAGTTAGTGTTTTTACTGATATGAAGTTTGTTTATGAATTATTAAGTGATTCAAACTTGTAATTCTGTTACCAAATCTGTAAACACCAGACATCCACAGACGTTGAAAAGTTGTTGAAATTTGGTCAGTCCTCCCTGGCCGGACCAAATCTGAACCAATCATAGACGTCTATGTTTCACAAGTTTGGACAGTACAGTAGAGCACAGTAAAGAAAAGTACAGTATAATGTACTTTATTGTACATATCTACTTTACTGAACTCTACTGTGATGTCCAAACTTGTGAAACATAAGACTTCTATGATTGTTTCAGATTCGGTCTGGTAAAGACCAACCAAATGTGGTCTTGTTTGGGGGCAAAGCTCATTATAATAATAGCCGTGTGTAGAATAATACCCAAATGTGCAAAAGAAAGATATTGCATATTTCTACCTTTGTGTACCTATTCAGGATACATCACCATGAAGAGAACGATATTCATAACCATAATTATGCATTTCTGGACAGTACAGATCAGGGACCCATGATGTAATTCCGTTACCGGGTGTAAATCCACTTCACCTACTGTAGTTCAATAACCAAAAGTAATGTTTTTAAGCTCAAGGTGTCATGCCATTGCTGAAACCCCATTCTTTCTGCAGACATCTTTGAATCTTAATTCAGAGCGGACATTTAACAGAGTTTTTGGAAAATGTGGTAGCATAAAAAACTGAGGGAGATTTTACTGTAATTCTGTTACCAATCTTTGCATCTGCAAAGTTCTTCCAGTAAATGTGTTTTTGTGAAATTCTGTGTAAATTGTTCAAAGTAGTCCTTGTGCATAGAGTTGTATGGTTTGTTAAACTTTGAAATCAATGGTTTTAGTTTGGCATACATAAATCCGTTACCATGGAATAGTCTGTATGGAAAATGGGTCAACTTTGAGTATCTTTATCTCCTGAATGTTTTGGCATTCAGGTCCAAAAAGTCACTTTCTGACCACTTCTCCATGAGGAAACATGCATGGAAAGTGTTCTTTAAATCAAATGGGATGCTGTTAAAATGTAATTGAATTCAAATGGATATACCCTGCAGTGTTCCTAATCATTACCATACCTTTCTGATCTCATGCTGCATCTGCTGCTGAAAGTGGTTCTTTAGCGCCGTCAGCTCCCGCTGCAGCTCCTCCACCTGTGGGTCTGGCTTGTTCCTCTCTGCCTCCGCAGCCTGCAGGCTCCTCCTCATCTCCTCCCTCTGCTGGGTCACCTCCTTTAGCCGGGCCTCATAATCATGCTTCCGATCTGCGGCCTGTGTGACCTCCAGCAGGACCTCCCTGGCATCCTCCAGCCGAAGCTCGGCATCCTGCCTCTGGCCTCTCTCCTCCTGCAGCAATTTCTGGAGCTCTCTGAGCATAAGGGCGTGGTCGCCCTGCTCCTGTTCTCTCTCATGCTGCTGGGTGATGACCCGGGCCTTACTCTCCACCAGCTGCTCATGCAGGGTGTGGATCTCTGCTTCATGCTGCCTCCTGGCCTCCTCCAGCCTCCCTTGGAGCTCATCCATCTCCTGTTTGATCTTCCGCTTGTCGGCCTGGAAATTGGCCTCCATCCTGGACTTTTCCTGCGTGACCGTGGCCAGGGAGCTGGTCAGGGTGGTCAGCTGGGTCTTCAGCTGGAGGACCCTCCGGTCGGCCTCCATTGAAGAGGTGGGTGGGGGTGTTGGTTGCTGCTGAACCTCAGACCCTCCACTACTGCTGGAGCTGATACCGCTCTCTGACCCACTAGCCTCCTCAGACCTCTGGGACACTGAGGGGCCTCCAGGCCCGGTCGCCCCCATCTCTCCTGGGCTACTACCCTGCTCCTCTTCAGCCTGGTCGCCCTTGGTGCTCCCACTGGTAATGCTGGTAGCAGTGTCAGCGGAGGCTGCAGTGTCAGCGGAGGCTGCAGTGTCAGCGGAGGCTGCTGTGTCCAGACTGTCCTCGCTGTGCATGGAGCAGTGATCATCTGGGAAGTCAGAGGTCATATAGCTGCCACTGGCAGAGCCATCATCTCCACGCTGGCTGAAGTCTACCTCCTGGGAGACGGTCAGTACCTTCAGACTAGCCTCCAGAGCCTCCTTCTCCTTCAGCAGGCTCTTGTAGGCCCTGACCACATCCTTGAAGCGTGTTTGATACTGGACCAACTGCTTTCTCTGAGTCTCTATGGTGTCCACAAGCTCCTTCTTGCTGGGGCCACCCACAAAGCTCATCCCAAACTTCTCCATGGCTCAGTGGGTTTTTGGTTTTATTTTCAGTTGCTTGACTTTCATCTCGGATCCATGATTGCTGGCTCAAACAAAAACCCTGCATGGGATATAGTAAGAGGAACCATTGTTAGACAGCATCATAAAACATAAAATAGTAGCAAGCTAACGTTAGTGCCAAAGATACATTGCCTTCAGAAAGTATTCATACCCCTTGACTTATTCCACATTTTGTTGTGTTACAGCCCAAATTCAAAATGAATTAAATTGGTTTTTTTTCCCCTCACCCTACACACAATACCCCATAATGACAAAGTGAAATGTTTGCAAATCTATTGAAAATAAAATACAGACATCTCATTTACATAAGTATTCACACCACTGAATTAATACTTAGTAGAAACACCTTTGGCGGCGATTACAGCTTTAAGTTGTCTTGGGTATGTCCATTAGCTTTGCACATCTGGATTTGGGGGATTTTCTCCCATTCTTCCTTGCAGATTTTCTCAAGCTCTGTTAAGTTAGGGCAGTGGTTAACAGCAATCTTCTGGTCTTTCCACAGATATTCAATGGCATTCAAGCCTGGGCTATGGCTGGGCCACTCAAGGACTTTCACATTCTTGTTCTGAAGCCATTCCAGCATTGCTTTGGCTGTATGCTTGGGGTCATTGTCCTGTTGGAACGTAAATCTTCTCCCCCAGTCTAATATCATTTGCACTCTGAAGCAGGTTCTCTTCAAGGATTTGGCTGTATTTGGCTCCATTCATTGTTCCCTCTATCCTTATCAGTCTCCCAGTCCCTGCTACTGAAAAGCATCCCCATAGCATGATGCTGCCACCACCATGCTTCACGGTAGGGATGGTGTTAGACAGGTGATGAGTTGTGACTGGTTTTCTCCAGACATAGCGCTTTGCATTCAAGCCAAAGAGTTTACTTTGTGTCTCATCAGACCAGATAATATTTTGCCTTATGATCTCAGTCTTTCACATGCCTTTTTGCAAACTACAGGCGTTCTGTCATGTGCCTTTTTCTCAGGAGTGGCTTCTGTCTGGCCACTCTTTCATAAAGCCCAATTGGTGAAGTGCTGTAGAGTGTTGTCCTTCTGGCAGGTTCCCTCATCTCAGCAAATGAATGCTGTAGTTCTGTCAGAGTGGTCATTGGGTTCTTGGTCACCTCCCAGATCATGGTCTTTCTTGCCTGGTTGCTCAGTTTGGTTGGACGGCCAGCTCTAGGCAGAGTCTGGGTAGTTCCATATTTTTGTCAATTTCCCCAATGATGGAGACCACTGTGCTCTTGGAAACTTTTAACACTCTAGAAATGGTTTTATACCCTTCCCCAGATATACACTACCAGTCAAACGTTTGGACACCTACTCATTCAAGGGTTTTTCTTTATTTTTACATTGTAGAATATTAGTGAAGACATCAAAACTATGAAAAAACATATGGATTCATGTAGTAAACAAAAAACAAATCAAAATATATTTTATATTTGAGATTCTTCAAATAGCCACCCTTTGCCTTTGACAGCTTTGCACACTCATGGCATTCTCTCAACCAGCTTCATGAGGTAGTCACCTAAAATGCATTTCAATTAACAGGTGTGCCTTCTTAAAAAGTTAATTTGTGGAATGTATTTTCTTCTTAATGTGTTTGAGCCAATCAGTTGTGTTGTGACAAGGTAGGGGGGGGGGTATACAGAAGACAGCCCTATTTGGTAAAAGACCAAATCCATATTATGGCAAGAACAGCTCAAATAAGTAAAGAGAAACGACAGTCCATCATTACTTTAAGACATGAAGGTCAGTCAATACGGAACATTTCAAGAACTTTGAAAGTTTCTTCAACTGCAGTCGAAAAACCATCAAGCGCTATGATGAAAATGGCTCTCATGAGGACCGCTGCAGAGGATAAGTTCATTAGAGTTACCAGCCTCAGAAATTGTAGCCCAAATAAATGCTTCACAGAGTTGAAGTAACAGACATCAACAGTTCAGAGGGGACTGTGTGAGTCAGGCCTTCATGGTCGAATTGCTGCAAAGAAACCACTACTAAATGACACCAATAAGAAGAAGAGACTTGCCTTGGCGAAGAAACACGAGCAATGGACTTTAGACCGGTGGAAATGTGTCCTTTGGTCTGGAGTCCAAATGTGAGATTTTTGGTTCCAACAGCTGTGTCTTTGTGAGACGCGGTGTGGGTGAACGGATTATCTCTGCATGTGTATTTCCCACCGTAAAGCATGGAGGAGGAGATGTTATGATGTGGGGGTGCTTTGCTGGTGACACCGTCTGTGATTTATTTAGAATTCAAGGCACACTTAACCAGCATGGCTACCACAGCATTCTGCAGCGATACGCCATCCCATCTGGTTTGGGCTTAGTGGGACTATCATTTGTTTTTTAATAGGACAATGACCCAACACACCTCCAGGCTGTGTAAGGGCTATTTTACCAAGAAGGAGAGTGATGGAGTGCTGCATCAGATGACCTGGCCTCCACAATCCCCCGACCTCAACCCAATTGAGATGGTTTGGGATGAGTCGGACCGCAGAGTGTAGGAAAAGTAGCCAACAAGTGCTCAGCATTCCAGGTGAAGCTGGTTGAGAGAATGCCAAGAGTGTGCAAAGCTGTCATCAAGGCAAAGGGTGGCTATTTGAATAATCTCAAATATAAAATATATACAATTTGTTTAACACTTTTTTGATTACTACATGATTCCATGTGTTACTTCATGGTTTTGATGTCTTCACTATTATTCTACAATGTAGAAAATAGTAAAAATAAAGAAAAGCCCTGGAATGAGTAGGTGTGTCCAAACTTTTGACTGGTACAGTATGCCTCATCACAATTCTATCTCGGAGATCTACGGACAGTTCGTTGGACTTCATGGTATAGTTTCTGCTCTGACATGCAATGTCAACTGTGGTACCTAGGCAGGTGTATTTCTTTCTAAATCATATCCAAACAATTGAATTGGCCACAGGTGGACTCCAGTCAAGTTGTAGTGACATCTCAAGGATGATGAAAAGAAATTTGATGCTCCGGAGTTCAATTTGGAGTGTCATAGCAAAGGGGTGTGAATACTTATGTAAATGAGATATTTCTGTATTCTGTATTATATTTGCAAACATTTTCGAAAAACATGTTTTCACTTTGTCATTATGGGTTAGTGTGTGTAGAAGGGTGAGAAAAAATATATATTTAATCAATTTTGAATTCAGGCTGTAACAACAAAATGTGTAATAAGTCAAGGGGTATGAATACTTTCTGAAGCACTGTAACGTTACCTTCTGTGTTAGTGCTGTCTACTGGTCTGTTTACTTTACAAGACAGATTTCAACCGACATGGACAGACAAGTTGCAAATAATAATGTATTATTCGGCAACTAGCTAGCTTGATAGTTCGTTAGTTGTCATGCTAAGTTACACAACAATCTGGAATGGTCTTCGCGAAAGACCTCTCTCTCGCCCTCTTCGACAGCATACCATTTGCAACAAACAGTTCGATACACCGATGTATAATCAAATTTACACTAATATAATCAGAATGTGCAATATCGTAAATTTAAAGTAAACTCACCTTCAGAATACGACTTCTCGACAAACGATGGTTTCCCAAGCTATTTCCTGTTCTTCACAGTGGGATTTTTTTTATGTAAAAAAAAAAAAGCACCAGAAGCAGTCTGTAAAAGCGGCCATCTTGCAAAGGTCGAAATAATTGGTTATCTGTCAAATACAGAGAAGATTCTCTGTATTCAACATTCTCAATAAACTACTTCTGTGCACATTTTGATACTATACACTATATACATTGTACAATGAAAAGCTCAATAAACGATAGCTACATTGTGCAAAATGAAGGAGCGAGTCTGTGAATAAAGTTATGTGAAAGCGCTGACGTCATTTATTCCGCGTTGGCCTGGACGTGGCATCTGAGAAGACTGCGAAAGGAAAGCTGCACCCACTCTCTCTGTCTGGTTACAATAAACAGCTTTTGTTTTCTATTTTATTATCGTCACGCGGAGTTCTTTCACAACATGGGGCTAACAATTTCGTCGATATTTTCTAGGCTTTTTGGCAAAAAACAGATGAGGATACTTATGGGTGAGCAATCCTCTTATCAACCTGGCCAAGGAACTAGGTGGCTGCTAGCTAACGTTAGCTACCTAGTCGGAGGGAGTTGCCATATCAGGGATGTACTTTGCTTTTTGTAAAAATATTAGTTATAGTAAACTACCTGTTCACCTGTCTTGCCATATGTCTTGTAACGTAAACATTACTCGTTTGAGAGCAATCGGAGTAAAAACAGACTAGCTAGGATAACACTCCGTCTTAGGCGGAAGATGGCTAGCTATTTGTGATATTGCACAATATTTACTGGTAGTTCGTTCACTTAATACCAACGAATGGCTTAGCTACGTCATATCTCAGGTCTGTACAAGTTTGTAGTTGTAGTTAACTTTTTATAATGGGTCTCTAGCTTTCAATACAAAGTATCTAGACCCATGTCCATCACTCTTACCATAGCTTTTCCAGACTACTTCCAGATTTTGGGGTTGTGGATGCTGCTCCTAATTTGAGTTGAAGGCACAGTTGTTACCCTATATATTTGTATACGTTGTCCAAATCATTGCAGTTTGACAGCTGATAATGGGAAACTAGGCACCCCCTCTGTTAGCTGTCAGAGGTGACACAGAGACAGACCTGTCTTGTAATAGCTACCTATCTCTTTTCAGTTACAGTACAATATGTTTGTCTTGCTTTTTTGATTTTTTTTTATTTTTTTGTATGGAAAATAAGTAACCTATCTGGGTTTATTATGATTGGGAAGTTTGTTGACAGTACTCTTTTCTTCTGTAGTTGGTTTGGATGCTGCTGGAAAGACCACTATTCTCTATAAACTGAAGCTGGGGGAGATTGTAACCACTATTCCAACCATTGGTAAGAACATCTCTGGCTATGATCAGAGCCAAAGATTGATAGATCTCTAGCGTACACAACCATACACAAAACATGGGCCCTCTCAGCTCCTGGCACTGTCTTTAAAAGCATCTCCTCAGTAATCTGAAATGGGGGAGTTGCTTTCTCATGGAGCTTGTGGGCAAATTAAGATTTATTTTGATGTCTTGTTCTGGTGACTGACTTAGCATGACACACACATACACTGAGACCAATCTTTGATGTGTCACCATGGTAATCAAGTCCAATTGTTCAGGGATGTTGGCCTACCCTGTTTAATGTTAATGGAAATTGACAATAAGGTCCACACACAATTCAGTCTGTCAAATTTCAGAAAAATATATTTATTGGGACATGACAGTGAGGGATAGAACTGGAGCTAAATGGTTTTTAAGCATTGCATGACAATTGTTCTGGGACAAAGAACAGTAGATGGCTGCAATGCCTCCATGCTCCAGAGCTGTTAGTGCTTGCTGGGTGAGGGGGCTCTTTTTATGGAGCAGATTGGTTGATAAGTGTCTAAACTCCTAGACAAAATAAGTAGGGAAAAAAATAATGGTTTGTCCCACCTGAGATCAGATGGACAGAATAGGGTAACATTTCCATCATTTTTCATTTTCAACTTGAGCTACACAGGCAGTACTTTACTCCTATTGCAAATTGGTTTTAATTAGCCTATAATTTATACAGAACCTTATTTCTACCATAGTGATCTAGATCGGAGCTGTTTATGCTGGTAGAGGTCAGACTTGTGATTCTGGATCTAGTCTCGGTGTGAATTCCTGTTGCTGATGCTCTCTCTCGCTCTTCGGTGACTGAGTAGGTTTTAACGTGGAGACTGTTGAGTACAAGAACATTTGCTTCACCGTGTGGGATGTGGGCGGTCAGGACAAGATCCGCCCCCTCTGGAGGCACTACTTCCAGAACACACAGGTATGACACACACCTGTGACATCAGTGATGTCATCATAGCATATCTTTGAGATCTTAATTCAACTATACAAATAGTGCTAGAATCAATAGGTGTCAGAATGGTCCCTGTCAAAAGGACTCTTGTTTATCTAAAAAGCTAGGTTAATATGTACAGTAGACAAAATACATAACAACAGTAGCCTGACCTTTGAACCTTGACCTCACAGGGCCTTATCTTCGTAGTGGACAGCAACGACAGAGAGAGAGTAGCAGAGTCGGCAGAGGAGCTGTCTAAAATGGTAAGTGTTGCATACATGTCTAATTATAAGATACTGTTGTTTTTGGTCAAGGTACAGTATGCTTTTTGTGTTGGCATTTACAGTATTTCTGTGAAAAGGATCCTAAAACTGAGCTCATGGTTGACATGGGCAAATAAATAGTAATTCAATAGTAAATAATGGTGTTATTTATATAGTTGCCATTGTGACTGTGATCATTCATCTGTGTTGACACACACAGCCTTTTGTGGCCTATGGTTTCCCATTGACCGCTTGCATAAATGTTTTCCCTCCCCTTGTTCTCCCTACCAATTTCTCTCATTTATTTATCTCTCTCTTTACAGCTGCAGGAGGATGAGTTGAGGGAGGCAGTGTTGCTGGTGTTTGCAAACAAACAGGACCTGCCCAACGCTATGGCAGTGAGCGACCTCACAGACAAACTGGGCCTGCAGAGCTTGCGCAGCAGAGTTGTGAGTATCTCTCTCTTTCTCACACACACACTTGAACTTCCAAAGAGTTGTACAGTAAAATGTATTTCTGACCAGATAAACATGTAGTCCATGTAATATACATTGTGGCTATGCAGAGTTATTCATAAGTATGACATTACTGGCTTTTATTTACTGCAACTCATGTCGCTCTCCTTCCAGTGGCATGTCCAGGCTACCTGTGCTACCCAGGGCACTGGGCTATACGAAGGACTGGACTGGCTATCCAACGAGCTGTCGAAACGCTAAAGAATGGAGAAATCGCAGGACCGGAGTGAACAAGAGATCTGAACACGCGAGCGAGAGTAGAAGGGGCGCAGGCTGAGCATTTCATCAATGGAAAAAAACTGCAACTTTTTAAATTATCAGTGTGTTTGTCTGGTAGAACTTGCAGTTATGGACTTTGCAATCAGTTCCTGTTCTGAAACCTTTTTTCATCATTCTTCCCTTTTATTCCCATTATTGTCATACCTGTAGATGTTTCTTAGACTGTTTATATCTTTATGCCACCCAACTTCCTCAACAGTAAAATTGTTTTAAGTTGCATGTTTAAAAAACAACATAACAACAAATAGATTCACATGATGGTTGTGTGCTGAAATTGATCGTTGTGGAATGGAACGGTGGGCCAATAGGTTTTGTTGGGTGGGCATTTTGATACCTGGAGTTTGTATGGGATCGGGGGGGTTTGGGTGCAAAACCCCTCTGGCCTCCCCTGACTGAGTCATTCCAGAGAGCTGAACCTGAAGGCCAGTTCCATTCCTAAACAATGTGAAGAGTGCAGGACCTTCAGTCATTTCAATGGCCATTATGATGCAATAAAATATGTTTTCCTTTTTCTTTTCTTAACTCTTAAAACATTGTCAGTTCTCTTTTCTGAGTGGGCGAGGTGGGACATAGTTGGTCATGAAGGAATGGAGAATCTTGAGATGCGGCCATGGTTCAAATAGTTGGGGATGTTTCTTAGCCTAAACAAGCTGTTCAGTTTTAGTTTGTACATTTTAAGCAAAGAGAGTGGATTCTTTAATTAGGTTTATCAAAACCGGATACTTTATGAAAAGTGAATTGCATCTTGCAGAAAAAAATTGTGTAGTTAGGAAAGTAAGCTGCTTTAAAGTGCTTAGAAAAACAGTTCCATGCCCATGTCTTTACATTCCCTTCAGAAGTGCTCCCACTTAATCTTCAGATTAAAATCCTACTTAGATATTCATTGTTTACATTATGACTTGCTTTAAAGCTGCAATATGTAACTTTTTGGGCGACCTAACCAAATTCAGTTATAGAGCTCATTCATCGAATGCAAGTCTAAAAAGCAGTAGATTTGTTCTATGTGCGCTATTTCTATGCTTCCCCTTCCATTTAGTTTTTTGCATCTTTTACTCTCGGTTTTGTACAACAGCTTCAAACAACTGAAAAAATATTTAGTTTAGATGCTACAATGATTCTCTACACTATACTTGTGTTTTGTCACAAACTGAAATTTGGCAAACTATTAGAATTTTAGCAACCAGGAAATGGCAGAACGATTTCAGCATAGTGCAACTTTAAAAAGGCATTTATAAACAAGTTCAAAGCATGTGGATGTTTATAAGCAAAGCTTTCTTTGAGATAGTCAAACCAAGGTATTTTATTTAGAGAAGGCCCAAAATCTTCCAGACAATTTAACATGCAAAGACAATAGCTCACGATAAAACAGTCATTGCATGTGTATATTCATTAGTACTGATAGCAACATTGCACACTCATGACACTTAGTACAGGTTAGAAAAAAACCAGCACAGAGTTACCCTAACAATATCAACTTCCATCAAGCCACATTCAATAGGGCACGACATTAATACATATAAATGTATTAAGAAGAACAGACATGCCTCTGACATGTTGAGTATTTAAAGATATCAGCTCTATCCATGGTATTTATATCTGCAACATTCAGTATGTTAAACAAAACCCTGCTGGGTTGTTGGGGAGCATTCAAACTAAATAGCAAGTGCACAGATAATATAAACTGAATAGATTGAATTCCAGTCTACCTGCCACACACAAACCGACACTTCATTACCATCACATACTGTAGGGACTAATAGACCACAGCACTTTTCTGTTCCATTTCTCATTGCAACCAAAGTTACCAATTAAGATTACACATGCAGTTTGATATGCCTATTTTGGCCCATTCAATGTGAACTCTTCAATATCTATACTGAACAAAAATATAAACTTTACATGAGCTGAAATAAAAGATCGTCATACATTTTCCATACGCACAAAAAGCTTATTTCTCTAAAATTTTGTGCACAAATGTGTTTATATCCCTGTTAGTGAGCATTTCTCCTTTGCCAAGATAATCCATCCACCTGACAGGTGTGGCATATCAAGAAGCTGATTAAATAGCGTGATCATTACACAGGTGCACCTTATGCTGGGGACAATAAAAGGCCTCTCTAAAATGTGGAGTTATGTCACAACTGGATGCCACAGATGTCTCCAGTTTTGAGGGAGCCTGCAATTGGCAGGCTGACTGCAGGAATGTCCAACATAGCTGTTGCCAGATAATTTAATGTTAATTTCTCTACCAACGTCGTTTTAGAGAATTTGGCAGTACATCCAACCGGCCTCACAACCACAGACCACGTCAGCCCAGAACCTCCACATCCAGCTTCTTCACCTGCGGGATCGTCTGAGTAGGGGGATGGGGGGTGCTGAGGAGTATTTGTCTGTAATAAAGCCCTTTTTTAGGGAAAAACTAATTCTGATTGGCTGGGCCTGGCTCCCCAGTAGGTGAACCTGGCTCCCAAGTGGGTGGGCCTATGCCCTCCCAGGCCGCACTCATGTGAAATCCATAGATTAGGGCCTAATTTATTTCAATTGACTGATTTACTTCTATGAACTTTAACTCAGTAAAATCTTTGAAATTGTTGCATATATATTTTTGTTCAATATAACTTAATTTGTGCTTTCTTCTGAAACCTTATAGAACTAGGAATGGAACAGTTCAGTGGATTACGGAGTCCCTGTCCTGTGTGAGTGCGTGGATTGGAGTGGTTTCCCTCGTCCTCCCAACCCATCTCCACTACACGCTTCTACACCACCACAGGTTCCCTCTGGTTGTTCTGACGTTTCACCACAAACACCTTCTGACCAGACACGGTCACTGTGTACACATAGTCCTCGAGCATGACTGTGAAGAAAGAGAACACAGGGAGGTCTGGTTAGAGCGGTATGTTGGGAGCAGCAATACTGTGTTTGCGACTGACCCCATGTCCCAGGTGTGTGTTGTCTGACTTACCTGACATGCGTTTGAAGGGTGGCTCAGCAGCACCCTGCAGTCTGAAGCGACACGCGGTCCGCACCATCTGCATTATGACCCCAGCTGTGTGCTCGTCATTCTCCAGTTCCCCCGCAGACTGAGAGAGGGGGGTAACAGGGAGTCAGTTGGGAATGAGATGGAGTTTAGGATAGGCGTGCTACAACCTGGGCTTTATCTAAGCTGCTAACAGGGCAGGACATATAGGTACGCATGTTTGTGTGAACATACCGCCAATACGCCATCCTCACTGATCACCAAATACCCCAGTTGATCAGGGATCCTCTCCAGACCCTGTGTTAGAGCGCTAGTAGTCTAAAACACAAACAAATGACATGCATGGACACATGTTAGGATCTGTGTGAGAGATACAATTCTCTGCCACCACAAACTGTTTAAGGCGCAAAGGAAATTAACTTTGCATCAACTCTGCTTTTGTGAATAGTAAAGCAGAATATAATAGTTTATACTTGCCATTTTCACTTGTTTTGCCAGTTGAGGAAGCCCATCTGCTGTGTTTCCTCTCTTTTTTCACGTGACTTCATCAGCTGATGTGACGTCACGTCATTCCGATATAAAATAATTTTATCCTTTGTGAGGCATAAAACCAAAACCACTACTTATTTTATAAAACAATTTAAAGCTCTTCAATGTATTGCATTATCATTGAGAGACAGTAATTTTTTTCCTGCTCGCCATTTCATGATTTCTTTATTTTATATAGACCAGCAGATGGCGTTATCTGCGTTTTGTGACAGCTGACATCTCGAGCGCTCACCAAAAGCGGAAGTACTGGTCAGCTGACAGCTTCGTAATTCAGAGAAGAAACAAATTCCAGTCATCGCTTGTTTTTGCTGTTTTATCTTGTATAATTGAATAATGGCTGGGCGAGGTAAATTAATTGCCGTCATTGGTGATGAAGATACGTGTACCGGATTCCTACTCGGTGGCATTGGCGAGCTGAATAAAAATCGTAAACCGAATTTCTTGGTGGTCGAGAAGGAGACAAGCATCGCAGAGATAGAGGAGACCTTCAAGTAAGTTATAGCTAGCTATGTACCTAATTTTGAGATCGAAGATAAATACCTAAAAGCAGACGAATTGTGAGCTTGTTTTCACACAGGGTGAAGACGTCGAAAATTATCTGTGCTACACCAAACAGTACCTAACCTGTAATTCCCAGTATAATGGATACCATTTTATTTTATTTTTTGTGGGGGGGGGGGGGTGTTTGGGGGGTGTTAAATCACATTATTTGGTGTTACAATCTGTAGGTAGGTGGTATCGTGATATCTGTATTCCATTAGGCCTAGTTATGTGATTTGAATCATAACACCTTGAAATACTACTAGTGTCTCTTTCAATCCATATACATTACTGCTGGGCAACATACCTTGTTGTTTGGTGTTTACAGGCCTGCACTGTAATGTTCAGTCGTAGTCTCTCTAACTTACTTACTTCTGTCATCCCCCCCCCCCCCCCCTCCCCCCAGGAGTTTCCTGACCCGCAATGACATTGGAATCATCCTGATCAACCAGTTCATAGCAGAGATGATCCGTCATGCCATCGACCAGCACATGGAGTCCATCCCTGCAGTGCTGGAGATCCCCTCCAAGGAGCACCCGTACGACGCCTCCAAGGACTCCATCCTACGCAGGGCTAAGGGCATGTTCTCCGCTGAGGACTTCAGATAAACACACAACACGTACCCAAAGATGCAAGGCCATGGTCTGGGCAGGGACAGAGATGGAGGAGGGGGACTTTGGAGACTGTCATGATCCTAAATGTGTTATCTTGTGTAATGCCATGGAAGGCTGTAAAGTATGAATTGGCCTGATGGCAGTTTCATGTGTTATCCATATTGACTGAGTCCATATGTGGTCCCTACAGTCCCACTCTCATCTCTTGCCAGGGTCCTGCTCCATCCACCTGGCAATGCACTTTCTCCAGACCCAATGTTGAATTGTTTGTTGTAATATTTAGTTTATCATTCCTTTGCCTGGAACATTATGGTATTACTATTCATTGACCACATTGATGGTTGAATTGTTTTGTTGTCTATGCCTTTCCGGGTTATTCATGTTGTATTACGCAGGTACTGTATCTTGTAGTGGTCTCATCCAGTCTGTTTTTCAAATGCTTGCTTCATTTTGTCATAACCTTGGGGAGAGTATGCTTTCATAAGAAATCTCAGCAAAGAATTGTGGATAGTCATTTTTCAGAGCATGCATGTGACAATGACTGTGTTTTAACTTCACATTTGTAATTTATGGAAACATGCCCTATGTGTATCTTTAAAAAAACGGTAAAGTAGCATTTCATAATCTGGTGAAATGTATCCTGTGGATTGGAGAATAATATTGTACATCTCATCAACAGAAAATCCACACAAAAAAATTCACAGCTTGAAAAAACGATATGTTGAGCGCTGCAAAATGACTATCTGTCGTAATGTATTGCGATTGTGACAGTTTTAACTTATACCTGTAAAATAATAGAAAATAAATTATTCTATCCAACCTGTCCTGTGTAAGTTATTAATGATAGTGTCAAGTCCAGCACAACTGTCTTAAATGTTTGATATTAGAAGACAATCGCACTTCACAAAGCCAAATTTGTTTAACAACTCACTGCATAGTTTAGGCAGAAGTGAAGTACTTCCCAGCATCTCTGCCAGTGGCAGCCAAGGACAAGCTCACAAGCTTCAATCACTGGAAAAAAAATGAAAAAAACCTTAAAGCCCAGTGTATGACAATAAATCAGACTCAGAGTGGTTCCCATGATTAAAGCCTGACCCTGAGACTGACCCTGACTTATTACAGTATGTGAGGGCCTGCACACACGGATGCTGTGAACCAACTGGCAAATATTTGAACAACCTTGAGACGGGCCTCATCATTCTTCTTGCTGGACGTGTGTCCTTCAATTCTCTCCCATGTTCTTCAGTGAACCAGGGACAAACACCAACACACAAACACAGCTCTGTTCTACTAACTGCACTTTATAAAGATATGGAAGGTTGGCCAAGAGCTCAGTAGGCTATATAAGAGGTTCTCCCAGAATTAACCTGTCTCTGGACGCTGGGGATTTTTTCACGGACCTAACAGCCCTTACGGAGAACAGATGATTCCTGCCTGGTCTCTCGGTGTCATCCTCCTGGGCTACGTCTTTGGATTCCCAGTCCCCTTCAACAGCACTCAGAACGATACGAGGTAAGACATCTATCTACCTGTGAAAATTAGAGGTTGTATGGATGAATGGATGGATGGATAGAGATGTGACCTGTGAGGCATGTGCATTTTCTTTCCTCTATACAATATGAATATGAGACTTTTCCTCAACTCAACGACACAGTGGACAACGCTACAGAGTGAGTGTTGGGTTCTAGTACTAACAACTAATAAGAGTTTGACTAAATGTGAGAATAGTGAGACCAACAGACTGCTTTGCTCTTTCCGACCCTTTATGTCAAATGACACAGTCGAATGAAACAGAGATTCCCTTCCCTTTTCAGTGAGTACATTTATGGGTCTATATTTGTATAGTGTTGAAACCAAATGTTGTAAACCATTTAGAAGAAAGAACAGCTACGTTGCATCTCATGTTGGGCGACAGGTAGCCTAGTGGTTAGAGAGGCGAGCCAGTTTGAATCCCAGGTCTCAAATCCTAGATGCCATTGCCTACCATTGTGCCCTTAACCCCCCACAACAGCTCCCCGGGCGCCCAGTGTTGCAGCTCTCCGCACCTCTCCAAAATCATGTATGTGTGTCTTTCGGAGGGGTTGGGTTAAAAGTGGAAGTACATTTTCGGTTGTGTAATTTACCAATAAAGTGATCTTAATGTCTTGTTCTATCATTACAGAATGATACTTCCTATCGAGAATATGAGTCCATTATTGTAGGTCAGCTCTTCAAACTCCCCTTGTCCCCTGAGGGCCAAACAGATTTACTTTATCTGTGTAAAGACTATTGATTCACGATTGATTCATTTAAATCTTGTTTTCCACATGAAGCTGTGTAAACACTATTGACTAGCGATTTACTCTTTTCTATCTTGTTTTACCAGATGTGAAAGAACAAGTTTTGATTGATTGACAGACATTTTTCTAAAATATCTAATCTTTTTTCTTTTTTAAATGTACGCAAGTACAATGCGATTGAATGATTTGACTGAGCACACAAGCCTGTGTGTGTGTCCAACGGTTGTGTATGTGTCCAAATGTTGTGTGTGTGTCCAACAGCACTATTGCATATACATAACCATAATTGTTTCTTTAGCAGCAGCGACACGGTCATTGCTGCATGTCTGACCACCCAGCAGGACCCACTAGAGACCTCTAACCTGATACTCCCCTCCTTTCAATACAGAGGCAGTGTGTCTCTCTGCTACCTTCCCACCTGTATGAACTCTAATCTGGCGTCAGCCCTGCAGAAAGACCAAAGACCCCCACGGGATAGGCAGAAAATGACACTGACACAACACAGCTTAAATCGGCACACAGCTTTTTAATAACACGTTTTATCACATTGGTTGCAGCTTTTTACAAACTAGGAGTTCAACTCTGTTGTTGCTCTTTTGCCAACAGGCCTGAGGAGCCAATGCAGAGTTGGAACGAGACAGATAGCAACTCAACATTACCTATGTGAGTTCTCTTATACTATTATTATAAACAGGCATTTACCCTTTATTTTAGCACATGTTCCAATATGTCATTAATAATTAATTTCCCCTCTACTGCACATGGACACAGGTACAATGGTCCTCTGTGCCTTAAAATTGAAAGAAAACTTCCAGTGTAAGTATGTGTATTCAGTCACTCATCATACATTTGATCAGTAGGTGGCGCTTTATCTCTAAAGGAGGGAAGACAAAAAGCATTACTAAACTGTACATCGTTGAAGTGAAATCAATGTTTCCTCTGTCCTTCTTGGCAACTGTTTTTAGGCGCTGCGTGGTGAGTCTCTGTGCCCTAAATAATCTAGGACATGAACTGAACCGGGGCGGGGACGAGAGCGCAGGCAGTGCAACCAGAGACCCACATGGCAACGGCAAGAGATGAGTGGAAGAGCAGTGGAGGAAGATGAGAAAATGTGTGATGTGGGGCCTCATACAGGAGCTGCTGGCTGTGCTCTATTTCTCTGAAACCATTACTTTTCTTTGCCTGCTTTCCTTTGTCACCACTGATCTGGAAGGACAAGAGGATTGAGAGAAACGTTGAAATATTGTAGTCACTACACCTGCATATTGCTTATGTGCACCACTTGGTGATGGAGGAGAGGACACAATAGGAGAGTAGTTGTACAGAGTGTAATTTGTGTGTAGTAAACTTAACAAGTTGCTATTTATTAAAGACAGATTAATAATTTGATGATCCACTTTTAATAAAGAAAATTATCAAATATTTGTCATTGTGTGACGCAGGACTGGCTCCAGGCATAAGTGACATTTAGGGCCCCCCTAAATGAATACACAAGATGCAAGTTCGAAATGTGATTGTGCCGTCACTCAATTAGCCATGTCAGCTAACCATTTTTAGATTGGTAAATTAGTCTAGCCAGGTATCTAAACTTGTAGTAATCATGGCTGAATACCGACCGGGCACGCAGGGCACGTGGCCAGGGGCCTGACCTCCAGGGGGACCCCATTGATTAGTCACTCTCGCTCAGATATCATTAACATGGCATAAACTCTGCAAAAAGGTGGGTGAAAAACGAGGGATGAAACTGCCACAAATCAACGAACATCAACGTGAAGCCAAACCGGTGAAAACGCTGACCAGAGAAGGGGCGCAGGTCAAAAGTAGAGATGCGAAGGTCCTTATCGATGTGATGCGGACGGTTTTGGGAGAGACTCGGGATGTGCTATATGATGGCTTTTCGGACGAGGAGACTGGACGCTACAAATACCTCCTCATTAGGAAGCGCAAGGATCCTGAGGTCAAGTCCCTCTACCCTATAACCAGCAACTGGCAGTATGGATGGGGTCTGGGTAAAAAAAATAAAAAAATCTTATTTTAAATTATTAGGCTTAATTGTTGATTAACCAATTAAACAGGCATTCTAGCAACATGATAAAACCACTCATCATGGATTTGGAATGTTTAAATGTTTTCTACTTTGAAATAGCCAAAATGAAATGGCACAGCACATGCAATGGGGCATACAGTAGAAAAACTACTCAGGGGGTGACATCATGGTCCTGCCCAGCTTTTATATCTACTACATTCCATGTCTTATCTCCGGTTGTCATGGTAACTGTCCCTGCTCTGTTCCCCTCTGAATGCCGGTGACATGAACAAGGCCTACATCCCAATGTACGCACTCAACGCCATTGTGAAAGAGAGCTTCTTCCGCAAGAACGGCATCTTCCCTCACGCCGCCACCTCAGACACCGTGGCGTGATGGTGCCCACCGGATCACACAGGACCCAACTGACAATACAGACACACCACCAACACCTGCACTGGTTTTATTGTGTATTCATCCTATTTTGTGAAGACGAAAATCGTCTAAGCTGCTAAATAGAATGTGTAAAATAAAAGCATGGTTTTGGAAACTTGTGCCACTGGAGTTTGAGATGGATATTGCCAGGTTGGCCAACGTGCCCTCCACATGCCCCTCCCCCCTTTCAACACACACTGTCTAAATGATAAGTAACTAAATTATTAATGTGAAGTCATCCACCAGACACTCAGACCTTTGCCCCTGTTGGCTATGAGGCTATGGCCTAATGTCATTAATCATTCACCTGCTAGATTAATATCATATTAAGTCCTGCTTTTCACAAATGGGCAGATCAGCTTACTTTTACCTGGCTGCCACAGGTGGGCAAGGAGAGTTGGTCTGCAGTCAGGGATGAGTGAACCAATGCTGAGCCCAGACAATAGAGTGGATTCTGTTACAGTTGGCTACTCTGGTAACAGGGAGAGGGATTGATGGCCAGACACTGGCCCTGAGGTAAGGGGGCATGCCATGGTCCCGTGTAGCTCAGTTGGTAGAGCATGGCGTTTGCAACGCCGGGGTTGTGGGTTCGATTCCCACGGGGGGCCAGTATGAAAAAATGTATGCACTCAGTAACTGGAAGTCGCTCTGGATAAGAGTGTTTGCTAAATGACTAAAATATAAAAAATATATGCCCACCAGCCCCCTTACCTCCCATCTCTCTAATTAGAGGGATGAAAATGTATCGCCTCACCACAGTTTGATAGGTAGTAGACTATTCTGATGTGTCTAACATACAACATAACAATGAGCTTTCTCTTCTCCTTACAGAATTCTATTGCTGCCTGTTCAAACTACTAAGTCAGTGAGCCCCAGTAAAGCTCATGCTGTGAGTCTATTAGTATAGTTACCACAAGGGGGAGCCCACATCTCACAATAGACAGAGCTGTGAGCATGATGACATGATATGGCAGCTCAGTCAAAAGCCGCTCTGAAATTACATGAATGATCATTCAAAGCAATGTACTGTAACCCAAGGGACAAAGGCTGGCATTTATGTGAAATGTAACTACCCTAATTTAGTATAATAAAAAAATAAATATCTACAAAGTATCTACTTATGTCAGTCAAAGACTCTACTTGAATCACAGCATTGACCACCAGACAACAACACAGGGGCGAATGACCTCCAGAGAGTGCCACTGTTTTTTCATAGACGGATCAATGGCAATACTCTATTGTAACACAGAGCATTAGTGTAGATATTGTCCAAAAAATGTGAGACGTGCCATGGCAATTCACTGCATTGGCACTTTAGCTATCAAACAAATTGGAAATGACAGGCTCCTCTTTTTCTTAGTCTGATGATGCTCTCTCTCTCTTGTCACAGGGCCCCATCAGAACAGCAGGCTGTGCTCTGTCAGATAAATGGCTCTCATTACCCACCCAGACACTCCCACTGAGAGACAGCATTAGCACAGGCAGCCAAATGTCACCAAAGCCAGATTCCGAAGCATAGAAATATACTAAACAAAAATATAAACGCAACATGTAAAGTGTTGGTCCCATGTTTCATTAGCTGAAATAAAAGATCCCAGAAATTATCCATACGCACAAAAAGCTTATTTCTCTAAATTTTTTGGCAAACATTTGTTTACATCCCTGTTAGTGAGCATTTCTCCTTTGCCAAGATAATCCATACACCTGGCAGGTGTGGCATATCAAGAAGCTGATTAAACAGCATGATCATTACACAGGTTCACCTTGTGCTGGGGACAATAAAAGGCTATTCTAAAATGTGAAGTTGTGTCACAAAACACAATACCACAGATGTCTCAAGTTTTGAGGGAGTGTGCAATTGGCATGCTGACTGCAGGAATGTCCACCAGAGCTGTTGCCAGAGATTTGAATGTTTGTTTCTCTACCAACGTCGTTTTAGAGAATTTGGCAGTACGTCCAACCGGCCTCACAACCGCAGACCACGTGTAACCACGCCAGCCCAGGACCTCCACATCCGGCTTCTTCACCTGCTGAGGCATATTTCTGTCTGTAATAAAGCCCTTTTGTGGAGAAAAACTCATTTTGATTGGCTGGGCCTGGCTCCCCAGTGGATGGGCCTAGCTCCCAAGTGGGTGGGCCTATGACCTCTCAGGCCCACCAATGGCTGCGCCCCTGCCCAGTCATGTGAAATCCATAGATTATGGCCTAAGGAATTTATTTCAATTGACTGATTTCCTTATATGAACTGTAACTCAGTCAAATCTTTGAAATTGTTGCATGTGTCATGATTTAACTGGATTTGAACCCAAATGCAGACAACTACACCAAGCCAGAGAAGGTTTAACAGGTTTATTTACAATGTTCAATTAGTCCAGGTTTCCAATAATAGGGGAAGAGCAAGTCCAGGTTACAGGGAGGGTAACAGATCCAGGTCAGGGCAGGTGTGGTACCGTAATGTCCTAGTGTCCGTGGTGAGTCCAAAAGGGAGGTCCGGTAGTGGAAAGCAGGATGGTGGTGGCAGGAGTGAAGCGGAGGCAGGAGTCAGGTTCCAATAATCTGTGGCACAGGAGAAAAGTAAATAGAACAGGCCAAAAACACAAAGAGCGAAAACAAACAGGTTGAGTCGACAGCGAGACTAACATGGTCGTCTTGACTATGATCTGACGATGAGTGGCAAGTTTGACCGGGTCTTAAAGGCTGAGGTGATTATGGTGAATGAGCTGCAGCTGGAACCCTGACTCCCGCACACCAGACTTCACTCCTGCAATCAAGGACAGACAGAGGGGAGGGGGAGAGCAGAGAGAGAGCTACCTAGCAGCAGTAGGCCTAACAGTACCCCCCCCCCCCCCCTCTACGGACGCCACCTGGCGGCCGACAGGGTTTATCAGGATGTAACCTATGAAACTCACGGACCAGAGCAGGATCCACAATGAAGCTCCTGGGCACCCAGGAACGTTCCTCAGGACCATAACCCTCCCAATCCACCAGGTACTGGAAACCACGACCCCGGCGGCGAACATCCAGAAGTCGCCGGACAGTGTAGACCGGACCCCCACCCACGATCCTGGGCGGAGGAGGGGGACGAGAGGGCGGGCACAGAGGGCTAACCGACACAGGCTTAATCTGGGAAACATGAAAGGTGGAATGAACCCCTAGGGAGGCAGGAAGCTGTAGCTTAACCGCGCAGGGGTTAACAATAGACAGTATCTTGAACGGTCCTATAAAACGAGGCGCCATCTTCTTAGACTCCACTTTCAATGGAAGGTCACGTGACTTAAGCCATACCTCTTGACCAGGAGAGTAACCGGGAGCCTGGGACCGGTGACGGTTGGCTTGCCTCTGCATGTACGCCGAAGCTCGGGACAGAGCTACCCTGGCCTTCCTCCAGACCTTGAAGCAGCGGCGCATGTGGGACTGCACCGAGGGTACCGCCAGTTCCCTCTCTTGAGAAGGGAACAGGGGAGGTTGATAACCCAGAGCACACAGAAAGGGAGACAAACCAGAGGAAGCGTTAGTCAAGGTGTTATGAGCATATTCCACCCAGGGGAGCATGGAGCTCCATGACCCAGGGTTAGACCCTGTGACACAGCGGAGAGCGGTCTCCATCTCCTGGTTCGCTCTCTCGGCTTGCCCGTTGGTCTGGGGGTGATATCCAGAGGACAGGCTGGATGTGATGCCCAAAGCTTTACAGAAAGCTTTCCATACCTGGGAGACAAACTGGGGACCCCTGTCAGAGACAATATCCGTGGGTAGACCATGAGAGCGGAACACATGTTCAACCAAAATATCAGCCGTCTCTCTGGCAGTGGGCAGTTTAGGTAGGGCCAAAAAATGAGCGAACTTAGAAAAACGATCAATCACAGTAAGAATGACAGTCTTTCCAGACGAGGGGGGAAGTCCAGTGACAAAATCCATAGCAATGTGCGACCAGGGCCGGCTGGGTATAGGTAGAGGTCGTAGATGACCAGCGCTGGCCTGGGTGGAGTTCTTACTTCGTGCACATACCGTACAAGCAGCAATGAAGGCTCGAGTGTCCGCCTCCATCGTGGGCCACCAGAACTTCCGTCGCACAAAGTCAAGGGTCCGCGAAACTCCAGGGTGACAGGTAAGGGGAGACGAGTGAGCCCACTGAAGTACCTGGGAGCGAGCAGACTCAGGGACAAACAACCGGTTAGGAGGACCCCTCCCAGGGTCAGCTTGATGATGTTGAGCCTGTCTAACAATCCCGTCGATGTCACATGTGATGGCCGCAATACTGCAGGTAGGAGGCAAGATGGGTTCAGGGTTACTACCAGTATCAACAGCCGAATGAACACGAGACAGGGCGTCAGGCTTGACGTTGCGTGACCCAGGACGGTAAGACAGAGAAAAATTGAATCTCCCAAAAAATAGTGCCCACCTGGCTTGACGGGGGTTGAGCTGCTTCGCTGACTGGATGTAAGCCAGATTCTTATGATCTGTCCAAACGATGAAGGGTTGTTCCGCCCCCTCCAACCAATGTCGCCACTCCTCGAGAGCCAGCTTAACGGCAAGCAGTTCACGATTGCCAACATCATAATTCCTCTCTGCCTGAGAAAGTTTCCTTGAAAGAAAAGCACAGGGATTCAGTTTGTTATCTTCAGGAGAACGTTGTGACAACACCGCACCTACCCCAGTGTCGGATGCATCCACCTCCACGACAAACTGGCGGTCGGGGTCCGGCTGCATCAGAATGGGAGCCGAGGCGAAGCGATGTTTCAGTTCTTCGAACGCTGATTCGGCCCCTTCATTCCAAGCGAACGGTCGTGAGATGGAGGTGAGAGCGGTGAGTGGCGCCGCAATGCGGCTGTAGTCCTTGATGAACCTCCTGTAGAAGTTCGCAAACCCCAGGAATCGTTGAAGTTGTTTGCGGGTGGAGGGGGCTGGCCAGTCCGTGACAGCAGAGATATATAATAATATATAATATGCCATTTAGCAGACGCTTTTATCCAAAGCGACTTACAGTCATCTTAGCTGGGTCCATCCGCAACTCCCCCTGAGCTATGATGTAACCCAAAAAAGAGGTCTCAGACACATGAAATTCACATTTCTCCATCTTCACAAACAGTTTGTTCTCCAACAACCTTTGCAACACCTGGCGCACATGCAGTTCATGTTCCTGGGAGGACTCTGAGAAAATCAAGATATCATCCAGATAGACAAAAACAAACCGATTCAACATGTCCCGAAGGACATCATTGACTAGTGCCTGAAAAACAGCAGGGGCATTGGACAACCCAAAAGGCATAACTAGATACTCAAAATGTCCCAAGGGTGTGTTGAAGGCAGTCTTCCATTCATCACCTTTACGAATGCGCACCAGGTGATACGCATTTCGTAGATCCAGTTTGGTAAAGATAGTTGCACCATGAAGGAGGGGAAAAGCAGAATTAATTAATGGCAGATAATATTTGTTCTTAATGGTGATGTTGTTAAGTCCACGGAAATCAATACAGGGTCTGAGGGTCATCCTTCTTAGCAACAAAAAAGAATCCCGCTCCTACAGGTGACGAGGAAGGACGAATAATACCTGCCGCCAAGGAGTCCCGAATGTAGTTCTCCATAGCCTCCGTCTCCGGGCGGGAGAGATTGTACAGGCGACTGCTGGGGAGCGGGGCTCCTGGCTGGAGGTCAATGGCGCAGTCGTAAGGCCGGTGAGGACGAAGAGAAGTAGCTCTGTGTTTGCAGAAAACGGATGCCAGGTCATGATACACGTCAGGGACAGCAGAAAGATCCATGGACTCCAGTGGAGGTTGAGGCACAGTGCTGGCAGGGGTCTGAGCAGAACACAAACAATTCACATGACAAAATGTGCTCCATGAAACAATTCTACCTGTCACCCAATCAATGTGTGGATTGTGTCTTATGAGCCAGGGGATACCAAGGACCAGGGGGGTCTGTGGGCAGTCGATTATATGGAATTGAATGTTCTCCTGATGATTACCCGACACTCTGAGACAAACAGGAACAGTCTGATGAGTAATACGGGTCAACAATTGTCCATTTAGACCCTTAGCCTGCAGCGGACAGTCCATAGGAACAGTCTCCAAATCCATTTGTTGAGCCCACTCTCTATCCAAAAAGCTTTCATCGGCACCAGAGTCAACCAGCGCACTAACAGAGAAATTCTGGGACTGCCACTGGAGGGATGCCTGGAGCAGAATGCGGGGAGAAGAGGAAGAATCCGCTGCTCGGCTCACCAAAACTTCTCCCAATAATGATGAGCCGGCCCTTTTCCCGGACGAACTGGGCAGGAAGGAACGAAATGACCAGCTTCTCCACAATACAGGCAGACCCGAGCCTGAATACGACGTGCACGCTCCTCTGAGGACAACCGTGCACGACCCACCTCCATGGCTTTGGGTTCAGTGCTCCTCGTATCGACTCGGGAAGACACGGCTTTCTCCGTAGGGAAGATGCGGGGAGGAGTTTGTTGACGACAGACAGGTTGCTTGGAACTAACACTCCTCTCCCGGCGGCGCTCCCGAATCCGATTATCCAACCTGATGGTGAGTGAAATAAGATTATCCAGCGTAGGCGATTCATCATATGACACCAATTCATCTTTTAAAGTCTCAGACAAAGCATTGATGAACACTCCTTGTAATGCCTCGTCATTCCAACCACTCACTGCCGCTAAAGTCCGAAACTCCACTGCCATCTCCGCCACACTGCGAGCACCCTGCCGAAGAGAAAACAACCGTTTCGCAGCCTCCTTGCCACGTACGGGGTGGTCAAAAACCTTCCTCATCTCAGTGGTGAAGGCAACGTAAGCGTTGCAAATGTCCGACTGACTCTCCCAGACCGCGGATCCCCAGGCACGAGCGGAACCGCTAGTAGAGTTGATAAGGTAGGCAATACGGGCTCTTTCTGAGGCGTAGGTGAGGGGCTGTTGTTCAAACACTAACGAGCATTGAGTCAAAAAATCACCACAGGTTCCCATGTTCCCGTCATAGCGCTCTGGAGCAGGAACAAAAGGCTCTCTGATCTGGGCTGAAGGGGTAGGAAAAACAGGTGGAGCAGGAAAAGGAGCAGTTTGTATGCCATGCCCGAGGGGTGCATTATTAACTTGGGTAGTAAGGGCAGACACTTGATTGGTGAGTAATTGAACCTGATTAAGCAGCACCTGACTGTTCTCAGCAATAGTCTTAAACAGGGTATCATGTTGGCCAAGTAAAATGCCCTGATTGGCTATGGCAGTCCGAATTTGAGTGCACTCTGGGGTGGTATCCGAGCTACTGTCTGCTGGGTTCATGTTGGTCAGATCATACTGTCATGATTTAACTGGATTTGAACCCAAATGCAGACAACTACACCAAGCCAGAGAAGGTTTAACAGGTTTATTTACAATGTTCAATTAGTCCAGGTTTCCAATAATAGGGGAAGAGCAAGTCCAGGTTACAGGGAGGGTAACAGATCCAGGTCAGGGCAGGTGTGGTACCGTAATGTCCTAGTGTCCGTGGTGAGTCCAAAAGGGAGGTCCGGTAGTGGAAAGCAGGATGGTGGTGGCAGGAGTGAAGCGGAGGCAGGAGTCAGGTTCCAATAATCTGTGGCACAGGAGAAAAGTAAATAGAACAGGCCAAAAACACAAAGAGCGAAAACAAACAGGTTGAGTCGACAGCGAGACTAACATGGTCGTCTTGACTATGATCTGACGATGAGTGGCAAGTTTGACCGGGTCTTAAAGGCTGAGGTGATTATGGTGAATGAGCTGCAGCTGGAACCCTGACTCCCGCACACCAGACTTCACTCCTGCAATCAAGGACAGACAGAGGGGAGGGGGAGAGCAGAGAGAGAGCTACCTAGCAGCAGTAGGCCTAACAGCATGTTGCATTTATATTTTTGTTTAGTATATCATTACTAGAATGGTCAAATTGACTTGAATGAGGATCCCCATGTTAGTAATTATATTTATATGGCAGAGGAGCCTCCGTACACTTGGCTATTAGCAGTGCGTCACCTAGTCGCATCTCCCATTGACCTCGCTGTGACCTCCAAGTGGAGAGTTTCCCAGACAGTGATGGAGCGAATGTGTCACTCAGAGGAAGGAACGAAAGTGCATAAGTGTTTCCAGGACACTGGCAATGTTTCAGGCTTCTTAGAAGCTTGTAGATGATTATTGTCCCAATCAGTGAGTGAATCAGCTTGTCGTTTTCGATGACAGTTACCCCCATATCCTGAAGTGACAAGAAAGAGTCATTGTGATGAGGGGGTGTTTAGAATCAATATTGGAGCCAAATTGGCTAAATTGGAGGAGCCACAGAACTGATTGCTCATTTGTAAGGGTGGGAGGGGTATAGAAGGTCCCCATATGGCTTCTTCCAAGTTCACAGGGGAGAAAATGTAGCCTAATGTAAACTGTATGAAGGCTGGCGTGTGGTTTGGTTTCCCAGTCCACCTCAATCCACAGCAGGTTTCCATGGTGAGGTGAAGTCACAACAAAGTGGATTAAGCCTCTTACTGTATTGCTGCTACGGAGCTCTAGACCTGTTCAGAAGTTTCTGGAGTAAAGATCTTGTACTGTTATTGCTCTTTTTCTAATGACTGATTCATCAAATGTTACAATGTGAAACAAAAAGGAACTGCAGTGGGTGCTATTGATTCTAGTTTTCTCAGATGATGCAATTTTGCCTTAACCTGAGACATCTGGATCAGTGGTTGAATAGAGCTCCTTGCCAATCAAATTAAATAACCAATATCTTCCTGGTCGATGGCCTATTACTTGATAACATTTTCAAAATTGGTCCTGGATTATTTTTGATTGTTTCATAGATAAGACATTCACATCTCTAGTTCCTCCTGGAACACTTCCACAACACAACAGCACTAATTAAAAAATAAAACAATCTCTTTGAGACTCCAAAGGGATATTTACAAAAGTTTCAACCATCCACTTCTATCAATAGGGATGCATATCTGCAATCCAAAATAGTTACGGGCAAATTACACCAGTGCCTCTGTAATCTCTTGAGTGTTAGGTTATTTATCACCCCCTTCCATCACTCACACACACACACACACACACCATCTCCCT
Organism: Coregonus lavaretus; assembly: GCF_964263955.1. Lineage (NCBI taxonomy): Eukaryota > Metazoa > Chordata > Actinopteri > Salmoniformes > Salmonidae > Coregonus > Coregonus lavaretus. Next base: position 36,773,102 of record NC_140000.1, on the reverse strand, counting down.
TAAGTAGTCCCTATAGAAGGCTCTAATATGGCCTCATAGAGAGTTCTAATCAGACAGTTTCTCCCCCGGTTGCAATCAGTCATCACCCCTCTTAATCCTCTCTAGCTTGACTCATGGTGTGTCATCCTATCCTGTGACTTACTGCTGCCATCTTCATCTATAACAGGAGGTCAACCCTGCCACGCTTCTCCCACCCACATCTGGCACATCACATATATTTTTTGTTTTTATGGGTGTGTGTGTGTGCATGAGATTGTGTGTGTGTGTGTGTGTTCCTGTGTGTGTGTGTGTGTGTGTGTGTGTGTGTGTGTGTGTGTGTGTGTGTGTGTGTGTGTGTGTGTGTGTGCCCGTGTGTTTTATGTGTGTTTTGCAATAGAGACAAACTGCACACTTGTCAGTTGAGTGATGAAAGGTCTGTCATCCTAACCCAGGCAGAACTGATCTCTGGCACGGTTAAATGATTCACACCTCCATCTATGACCATTATCACCTGCCCTTTCACCATTGGACAGATTATGTCTATACTGGCTCTATACTGGTCTCCAATTGGGTAGAAAACGAAGATGGAAGATCGCTCCATATATGGCGCATTGGGAGTTTAATGAGTCAGAGTAGACTGTAAAAATGTTTAGTTAATGGTTACATATCGGCCCGCCAGCCTTCATTCTTCATATGAAGTGGGTTTTAATGCGAGACCACCATCACCCTACTCAGTGTCCGCCAGCGTTTAATGGAGAGGAATAATCTCTTACACGTATGAGTGATTCTGAATAAAATCGCCAAAGGTTAGCCAACCTTGGTCTGCTGAAAACTTTGCTTATGACCCTTTTACGCAGAAACCCTTCTGTCCTGAAACCCTAAGTACCTGACTCTGTTTAAACTATAGGCAGATGAATTACTCATGCTTACGCGCCGTGAACGCTGTATGGCTAGACAGGACACGCATGGTTAAGTCTTCCTAAATTATCAAGTATCTTAACCCTTTTTCTTTTCATTCCCTCTCGCTTCCTTTTGTCCATACTTCATTCTGGTTCAGTCTCAAAGAGATGAGGTTGTCACTACCAACTTTGCTGAAAAGGTTACTTTTCAGTGCTTCATCTCTCTTCGTCTCTCGCTCTTCTAAAAGTTTCCAGTTGTCCCTAATGGTTTTTGTTTCCTCTCTCTCTCTCTCTCTCTCTCTCTCTCTCTCTGATGTATGAGGATGACTGTGATCTCTTTGCCCAGTGTTCGGGGAGCGTATTTTTACTTTTATATTTGGGTAAAAACAACACCTGCCGTTTCACCTGCAGATATCAGTCCTGCCAACAGTTTACTTCCCCAAAGTCATAACCGTCCAACTGTACCACATGGTGCGTGAAACAAAGTGGTCCAAAAATAATCCCATACCATTCCAAGTCTCGCAGCGATAACAGAATGTGTTATTCTGTCTATGTTCTTAGCCCCTATATCCACTGTTTACTTTAATACTTCTATCAGTAAAAAGACCAATCCAATCCCGGAGACAAGAAAACACAATCCATGACATTCCATTCCATTTCTCGTGTTGTTCGTATACGTATCAGTGCATCAGAGAGAGGGAGAGGGTTAACTGATTGGGAATGCAATCACTCCACGCTGCTGCTAGCTGATTAGATGATTATACCGTAGACTGGGCTGCTCTTTGAGCAATCAAACATGGCAGGGAGAGACACAGAAGCAGGTGTGTGTCACAGCTCTTTGTCTAGGCATGTGTGGCTGATGCAGGGTGAACACAGGGATGGAATACTGAAACAAAAGCCCAGGGAGGAGAGAGAGAGAGAGAGAGAGAGAGAGAGAGAGAGAGAGAGAGAGAGAGAGAGAGAGAGAGAGAGAGAGAGAGAGAGAGAGAGAGAGAGAGAGAGAGAGAGAGAGACGCAGAGAGACAGAGAGAGAGACGCAGAGAGACCGAGAGAGAGATGCAGAGAGAGAGAGAGCGAGAGAGAGAGAGAGAGAGAGAGGCAGAGAGAGAAATAGAGAGGCCTTCTGTTCCAGGAGATCCTGTCCAACTGGCGACTCAGTGGTGCGTTGGGGACAGCGCTTCAACTTTTTTTACGCTGCCATGAACACAAACACACACCCACTCATAATAGCACACAATAAGCATTAAGCACACAAAAGTCACAACACATGCACGCGCACACACCAGTGGAGGCTGCTGAGGGGAGAACGGCTCATAATAATGGCCTGAATGGAACAAATGGAATGGCATCAAACACCTGGAAACCATGTGTTTGATGTATTTGATACCATTCCATTGATTCCGCTACAGTCATTACCACGAGCCCGTTCTCCCCAATTAAGGTGCCACCAACCTCCTGTGGCACACACGCACACAAACACACAAACATCGGGCCATTTAGTTAGCGTGCTGTCGAACCTGATCAGTTTTAATGGCTGACACGATGGGGGGTTGCTTGTACACTCACATCACTCACAGCTAAATAGATTGGCTTGGGGGAGCGATTGACAGGCACAAGCACCTCTTTATGGGTTTGTCAATATTACAACTGTTTGGAAGAGGGCTAATGGACGGAGCAGGCAGGGCGGGGGGGTGGTTCCAGGCTGCCCTAAATGGACCATGGAAATCATTGCTCCATGATATATACATTGTTACATATATAGGAGATTTATCTTCTACTGTCCCAGTCGATAAGCAACAGGGTCTCACTAGTGTCCCCTGTGGTAGAGTAAGGAGTTGCACTATTGCACAAATACAGTATATTACACCACCTTTTCTGAAATCCGGTCCTCGAGGTAAGAAAGAGTACTGATTTTCATTCTTCTTCTCTAGTCAGGGCCTGATTTAGTCCTGGGACACCCGGTGAGCGGACTGTCTGGTAGTGTGAAGCGATAAAGCTATTAAACAACTAATTGACTGAAGTCGGTTCAATTACTTAAATTCCATTTGGTTCTGGGTTTTTTGTGAGGCCAACGTGCCATTTCTCAGGAGAGAAATCAAGTCAAGAACCTTGTGGGACGCTGGGCTGAAGGGAGTTTTCATAAAGCAAATATTCAACCTAGTTCAGTGCAGAAACATGTTTAGTACCGTATTTTCCGCACTATAAGGCGCACCGGATTATAAGGAGCACCTTCAATGACTGGTTTATTTTAGAACTGTTTTCATATATAGGGCGCACCGGATTATAAGGCGCATAGAATAGAAAATAGTCAAACGATTGACTGGGGTTGCGTTATGCATCCACTAGATGGAGCTGTGCTAAAGGGAATGTCAACAAACAGTCAGATAAAGTCAAACTTTATTAACATTTACATTTTACATTTTAGTCATTTAGCAGACACTCTTATCCAGAGCGATTTACAGTTAGTGCATACATTCTTTTTTATACCCCCGTGGGAATTGAACCCACAGCCCTGGTGTTGCAAACACCATGCTCTACCAACTGAGCTACATCCCTGCCGGCAATTCCCTCCCCTACCCTGGACGACGCTGGGCCAATTGTGCGCCGCCCCATGGGTCTCCCGGTCGCGGCCAGCTACGACAGAGCCTGGATTAAGCGTTCTGACAACTCCGTTCACTCCCATGGTAACGTTGTTCAAACGTTAATGTGCATATTAACAATATCTCCCAGCCTTGCTCACTCTTCTCCCAAACGTGGAGGGGAACTTTTCCCTGATTCAGTAAACACGTAGTAAAAGAAACAGTCTGATACCACTAAATCAAACGTTAGTGCATAACTCAACATTGTTCAGTTACGTATAACACGTAAAGCTCACTTTTTCAGTTCATTCCCCATCCACGAATCCCTCGAATTCTTCTTCTTCAGTGTCCGAATTGAACAGTTGGGCGACTACGGCATCCAACCTGCCCGGCTCCCTCTCGTCATTATCCGAGTCAGTGTCGCTGCTGTTGCCTGGCAGTTTAGAGATTATTCCTGCCTTCGTGAAAGCTTGGACCACAGTTGAGACTGATATATCAGCCCATTGATTCATTAATGTTGAATTCTCTCGCTGCTGCTCTATTCCCATATTCTACTGCGTGACCGACAGCCTTGAGCTTGAACTCTGCGTCGTAAGCGTGTCTCTTGAAAGCTGCCATTTTGGGGTCTTTATACACAGACAAGTGGTGTGGGACTGTGAGTAAGCACAGTACCAGTGTTTACTGACAACGGTAGCCGTAATGCTGCAAGCGGTGCGGCTTTGTAGTTTACCAGTCGTACTGAAACATTTCATTATTATTAAATTGTTTTTATTGGTTTTTCATACTGAAACATTTTGACAGAGTGCCTTGAGCGGCGTGTACAACCAGCATGGATCAACCAATTAACCAATTGATCCATATATAAGGCGCTCCGGATTATAAGGCGCACTGTCGTTTTTTGAGAAAATTAAAGGCTTTTAAGTGCGCCTTATAGTGCGGAAAATACGGTAACTATAATGACCATAATCAATTGCACCTGTTTTTTTCTGGCTCGGAAAGAGACGGGTCAGAGAGGACGAAGCAAGAGGTTTCACTTTTGCCAAAATCTGTCAAAAATAATCCCATTGCGTTTCTATGTGCTTATTTTGGATCTAAGCTTGTCGCCTTCCTCCCCGCCTTTGGGAAAACAACATCCATTATTAGGGCGGAGATATGAACATCTCGTCATTATATACAGATCTCTGGACGGATACACTTTTACGCCTGATACAGTACGTTAGGTCAGGGTTTCCTAAACTTGGTCCTGGGTGCAAGTTTTGGTTTTTGCCCTAGCACTACACAGCTGATTCAAATAATCAAAGGTTGATGATAAGTTGGTTATTCGAATCAGCTGTGTAGTGTTAGGGCAAAAAACTAAACATGCACCCAGGTGGGGCCCCAGGGCCGAGTTTGGGAAACCCTGTGTTAGGTTAGATACACCCGGACCACATAGACTGCATGAGAGAGAAATGTAGCCTATACCACACAACGACGAGCGGGACAGAGACAGTTTGTGAAAGTATGCCTTATCTATTTTGAAGAATTAGTAAAATGATTTTGTCAGACAGCTCTGCAGCATACTTAGGCAGGCTAGCTAAATAGGATGACTAAAGACAGTACAGTATGGGGAGAACATAGATAACTGGCTGGCTGACTGCTACTGCCTGAACAGAGATGAGATGATGACTTTAAGGAATACAAAATAATAAAGTCATCAAATAAAACTAAGTAATATATACAACTGAAATATTGTATTATTTAATAGTAATTTCCTATTGATGTCTACCCAATGTGGACCTGACAGAGTCAATATTTTGTATGTTTTGGCAATTGAATGTTCACACATCTTGGCTTTGGAATTTCCATTAAAAAGCTCTAAAATCCTTGTAATGTCATAATTTCATCATGCATTTAATATTTGTGATTGTTTTTTTTATAATCGAACCGAAACCGAACCGATCTCAAAAAGCATTAATCGCTCAGCCCTACTGAGTGAGGTCAATCAATCACTTATTAACTACCAGGGAGAAAATAAAATCGGAAGTATTTTGGGCTCGGATTTGAGTACCCCTACAGTACCCTAGACTCACATGCCGGTTAAATCAACTCCAATCTCCTTGACTTAAAAACCTAATTTTCCCACTGCATTCAAGGAGATGGTCATCTGCACAGAAGTGGTCTAGTTGTTGTAATGAAGTCATGGGTCAATGAGGTCAATGGAGGCTTAGACCTTGGCTACGTTACAAATGCCCCCCAATTCCCTACGTACTGCACTACTTTTGACCAAAAGCAATGCACTATATAGGGAACAGGGTGCCATTTGGGACGCAGACCTTAGGCTTGACCTGGAAGGGATAACCCAGAGGAGTTACACAAGAGGAACATCAACACTTCTAGAGGGGCGATGAAGGCTTAGTAAGAGAACAACTGCCCGAGAGCCTTATATCTAAATATCTAAATATTAGCTTAGCTTCAGAGACAGCATTGGGATGCAGGGTGGTATGCAGCTGGTAGACTCCAGCCATTGTAGTAGATTGACTGTGACTGTTAATTTATCCTGAGCACAGCTATGTAACATTTGTGGTTGGTAGCGAACTCTTTAGTGAGTGTTTATAGGCCTAGAGCTGGTTGGGGACAGCCTGTCCTCTTTTAACAGATGTTAGATCAGGTGGTATTTGCAAACACAGTCTAAATGTAATGAATTCCTCCAGTGGCAGGCCAGAGCCAGGCTTATTAATGTAATTCCTCTTTAATGAAAGCTAAGCCCTGCCAGGAACTCTGCTGATACCATAGCCCTCTGTTAGCCTGTCTGCTCATCCCTCTCTATCGCCCTCCCTCCCTCCCTCTCTCTCTCTCTCTCTCTCTCTCTCTCTCTCTCTCTCTCTCTCTCTCTCTCTCTCTCTCTCTCTCTCTCTCTCTCTCTCTCGCGCGCTCTCTCTCTCTCTCTCTCTCTCTGGTGCTCTCTCTCTGTCACCCCTCTCTTGGTCCCCCTCTCTCCCCTATTTCTTCCTCTCTTTCATCCTTCCCTCTGGCCCACTCTTTATCTTTATCTATGTTCCTCTTTTTCTCTCCCCCTTCACAAACTTTACAGGATATGTTAAACTTATTGTTCTCCTCACACTCATATCAGGAAGTGTTACATCTCTTATGTGAAGTGCCGTGGTGGTATAATAAGGAATTATTTTAGTCTAGACTGTAAAGTGAAGTCAAGTGAAAACCACACACTGCTCAGATGGGAGAGAATCATGCTGTTCACAATAAATGCTGCCTTTTGTCATTGTTCCTGTCGACAGTGTCTAAATATAAAGCTCCTTGGTGAGAGTTTTGATTTTCACACAATGGCTCTCCTAATATGAGCCGACTAATAGCAGACTGAAAATAAAGAAGGAGAAAGAGAGCGAGAGCGAGAGGGAGGGGGATAGAGACTGCTTTTAACCTGTCAAGCTCACTCCTCACCAAATCAATAATCTCAGACAGAATAAATAACCCTGCAAAGTGAATGATTTATAAAAGGTCACACACACACACACACACACACACACACACACACACACACACACACACACGCACTGCTTTTACATGCACCCACTCTCTCTAAATTTGAGTTGTTTTTCCACATCTGAGAAACATTCAGACATTTAGTGCATAACAGCATTAGACATTACATTCAATCGGAAAAGCTCCTTGCTTATCTAAACTACTTTGCTTTCAAACGGTGAGCATTCTCAGTGTGCATACAGATCTCCTGTATTTTACATCAAAGACAACAGCAATTATGATGATGATGGTCATGTTATGGTAAGAATCCCTCCTGGACCATTTCTACAGTATTTCTCTGAATGGGTTTGATGTTCTTCAGAGGGCCCTTCAGCAGAGAATGATGGAGGACACTCAATACACAGCCCAGATTTCCTTTCAGCCGAGTGACTGACATTTATGCTGAGACAGTAAAACGACAAGAAAGGCACTTAGGATGACAATTCAGAAGATTTCTATGATATCTCATCCATAAAAAAACAATGTTTTTTATATTGTAACTGTATTGCAACTGTTTCTACTGAGGTGCCGTTTGAACTCTTGAGCTGGTGGCGGGTGTTTACTTGTAATGACTCAATTACATTAAAACGGGGTGTTCAGTTCTAGTCTTAACCTTATATCCACACCTGAGCCCTTTAATGTGTATTAAAGCCTTTGAATGAGTAGTCTCTGTTTGAAATCCCTTCTAGTGCTGATGAGTGATGTTCCTATCAGGTATCAGGGGGAAGCAGGCCATCAGCACAACACACGTGGAACAAGTGACAGCAGACTAGGGGATTCAAGACCAGCCAGCACTCAGCCCAGCAGGGGAGGTGGGTTATGGGGGGAGAAAGGGGCATGTTAGAGGGTTCAGCTGGCTCTGATCCACCAGAGAGAGAAGTCCCAATTTGACCACCTGTGGAAAGGAGGAGGCGGGTGAGTAGGGAAGGAAAGGAGAGATGGTTGGTGGAGGTGAAAGAGAACAGGAGAGTAGGAAAGAAAGGACGATGGTGTAGTGGATTATGGTGGAGAGAACAGAAGGAGAGGACAAGGGAATAGTGACAAAGGAGGAGAGGGAGAGATGAGGGTTGGAGAAAGGATGAAGGTAGAGGAAGATTAAGGATGGGGAAGAACAAAGCAAGAACATTACACTTGAGGGGGGATCTATGTCCTCAATCACCCCATACCTTTTTAATATGAACAGAGTCACACTCTGATGCATAAACACACACACAAACACACACACATACTTAATGGTAAGAGATGAATAAAGAGGAAAAGGGAAGGTGTCTCGAGCATATTTGTTCCCTGTATCTTTTATGGGGGATATAAAGACAGAACACATAAGTGTTTTGGAGCAGACAATGTCAGAGGGGAGACATCCAGCTCAGGCATCCACTCAGAGGAAGCAAGAACGGGAGGGAGAGGGGCTAACAGCCCCCTAAAATAGGCAGTAAAAGATAGTGGCCACAGTCATGGCCCTAATAAAATACATTTTCAACTGATCCATGAAGGATCTGTTGTCTACTAGAACAGAACACTCTGTGTAATCACATTAACAAGGAGACACAGCACAATCACACCCACCCACAGACACACACGTGCAGAAGACGCACACATACACGCACACCAGTGGAGGCTGCTGAGGGGAGGACGGCTCATATAGCTGGAACAGAGCGAATGGAATGGCATCCAACAGATGGAAACCATTTGATACCATTCCACTTATTCCACTGCAGCCATTACCACGAGCCCGTCCTCCACAATTAAGGTGCCCTTCAACCTCCAGTGACGCACACCGAACCACATACAAACATACATTATTTATACAAAAGTATGTGGACAGCCCTTCAAATGAGTGGATTCGGCTATTTCAGCCACACCCGTTGCTGACAGGTGTATAAAATCGAGCACACCGCCATGCAATCTCCACAGACAAACATTGGCAGTAGAATGGCCTTACTGAAGAGCTCAGTGACATTCAACATGGCACCGGCACCGTCGGGAGCTTCATGAAATTGGTTTCCATGGCCGAGCAGCCGCACACAAGCCTAAGATCACCATGCGCAATGCCAAGTGGCTGGGGTGGTGTAAAGCTCGCCGCCCTTGGACTCTGGAGCAGTGGAAATGCGTTCTCTGGAGTGATGAATCACGCTTCACCATCTGGCAGTCCGACGGACGAATATGCTTTAGCAGATGCTTCCAACTTTGTGGCAACAGTTTGTGGAAGGCCCTTTCCCCAGTGCACAAAGCGAGGTCCATACAGAAATGGTTTGTCGAGATCGGTGTGGAAGAACTTGACTGACCTGCATAGAGCCCTGACCTCAACTCCATCGAACACCTTTGGGAAGAATTGGAACGCCGACTGCGATCCAGGCCTAATCGCTCAACATCAGTGCCCGACCTCATTAATGCTCTTGTGGCTGAATGGAAGCAAGTCCCCGCAGCAATGTTCCAACATCTAGTGGAAAGCCTTCCCAGAAGAGTGGAGGCTATTATAGCAGCAAAGGGAGGACCAACTCCATATTAATGCCCATGGTTTTGGAATGAGATGTTCGATGAGCAGTTGTCCATATCCTTTTGGTCATGTAGTTTATATGTGCAAAGAAGAAGCACCCACACGCATGCATGTATCCACACACACAAGCACACACACACCAATATACACACCGCGGGAGGCCGACTTTCCAGTCATTTCCTGCCTTGAAACCAACATCTCTGATGAGACAAAAGCACGAAACACTCCACACAAAAACCCCAGGAGCTTTTTCTATATTTTTTCACATTCATACAAACCCCATGCATCGATCCCTACGTAAACACTCAGGACCAATACTGTTTCATGTTGTTTCATGAGCTATCAACAGATGCCTTCTATGTTCTATAGCACCTCCCATGGCTCCTTTTCTCTCTCTCTCTCTGACAGTATAGGCTGACAGCCACTCTCGCCTCACGTTTGGCTCCTCTATTTGCCATAATGCCGGGTAATAAGGCAATCAGTGCCTAATTGGATGGGAAACATTCAGCTGTGAATGTATCATAATGCTGGAACAAAAAGCTTTTATCAGGCTTTTAACAACATCACCATCACCAGCACTGGGCCTGGGTCCAGATTATGATTCATACACAGATGGAAGTGAAAGTACGCTCTCATTGTAATTTTAACACTTTTTAAAATATCTGTAGTTATTGCTTCCACCAGGCAGTTACTGCTCAAATTAGCAATAAAATACTTTTAGTGTGGTAAAGGGGGGAGATGTTGCCAAAAGTGGCGTATAATATGTCCCCACTAAAAAAAGCGGTTTGGGATTCTCAAAGGGACCTTTAATTTCCACTACAGAAATGTCCTTTCTTCTTATACTTCAAAACATCTAACCTTTCAAGTGTATGATTGGTGCAATATTATTGGTAATCCATCTCCCTTTCCTTCTACTTATGTAGTTAGTACTTCTACCACATTCACTTTCATTCACATTCACCGAACCCTCATTGGTTTGAATGGTGTCAGCAATTTGTATCTTGTAACTTAACATGAATTGGGGTATTTATAGTAATTTATAGGTAGACAACATTGAACAGAACAAGGCTATGTCAATAACTAAATTTGGTAGAAAATTCAAATAGAACCTTATAGTCCCATGCCCTCGAAATGTCAAATGGCAGACTATAACTTTGAAGTTTGAACTATAGGTCTATCTATTTTATAAATATCGTAATATAGTCCACTCTAATAATGTCTATGGCCATTACAGCACAACATACAGTACCTCTCTAAATTCAGAACAGTACTGATCTTCCTCTCTGTGCCTCTTCCAGCCCGAAACCACCATTCGGAATTCAATTACGAGAAGTAGCCGGAACCACACAACCTAAAGAGGTCCGTCTTTTTTATGTTGTTGTCAATACTGCCAATAAGGTTAAATAAAAACAAGTCTCCGTTTTACATCTTATGCAGGTTCCTGTAATGTTTAATGCCCTGTTTGAGAAGAATGATGGATGAAGGGAGAAGGGAGGGGGAAGAGCCAGCCCTGTTGGGATAAACCCAGGATCTTTACATTTCTGAACACTTTCAGTGAGGTCTTCTGGAAGAGTCTCTCAGGGGACAGAGGCATCAAATGAAAAGGAACTTGGTGAATATTAAGTAATGCGGCTGTAAACACATACTGTAGGCACACAATGACACACAACATAGACACAGAAAGACAGAGATACATGAATGCACGCACGCGCACACACATTTTTGTCAACCCTTCTGTCCTCTGCTGCTTATTAGCTGCTTATTAATCATCCATGCATACAGCATACGTCTCCTTGGGCCCCATTGTGTGGGCTTTGAGGTCATTTATTGTAAACCTCACTTATTGTCACGCATAGTCACACACATCGCATGCATGCACACACACACACATCCTGAGTCTCTAGACAGAACATATGCGGACGTGTGGAGGAGCTACGTCAGCAGGTCCCAGCCTATCTTTTCTTTCCTCTCTTTCTCTCTCTCTTTATCTAAGAATCTCTAGATCGCTCACACACTCTCCCCACACAGTCACACTTGTTCCCTACACTCATATATCATTGTCCTATCCATCCCTCCAAGGACACACAGGAAAAAGCTGCTATCTCAGTACATTGTAAGTCAGTGTTTCTTTCCTCTGTGAGAATAATACTGATGCATAGTTCAAGGAAATGTTTTCTAAAATGCGGATTCTGAGAACCGTACCTCTTTTCATGGCATGACAAATGTTAAAGTGCATTCGGAAAGTATTCAGACCCCTTGACTTTTTCCACATTTTGTTACGTTACAGCCTTATTCTAAAATTGATTAAATGTTTTTTCCCCCTCATCAATCTACACACAATACCCCATAACAACAATGCAAAAACAGTTTTCCAGAAATCTTAGCAAATGTATAAGAAAAAAAAACTGAAATATGACATTTACATAAGTATTCAGACCTTTTACTCAGTACTTTGTTGAAGCACTTTTGGCAGCGATTACAGCCTCAAGTCTTCTTGGGTATGATGCCACGAGCTTGGCACACCTGTATTTGGGGAGTTTCTCCCATTCTTCTTTGCAGATCCTCTCAAGCTCTGTCAGGGTTGGATGCACAACTATTTTCAGGTCTCTCCAGAGATGTTCGATCAGGTTCAAGTCCGGGCTCTGGCTGGGCCACTCAAGGACATTCAGAGACTTGTCCCGAAGCCACTCCTTTTTTATTTTATTTTATTCACAATGAATGAAAGATAACATTTAAAGACATTGTACATTTTTCCCCTTTTTGACCCCCTTTGACCGCCCCCCCCGCCCCCCCCCCCCAGAATGCCTCCAAACACATTTTAAAAGAAAGGGAAAGTCATTGAGGTACATGTCAGAAAACAAAACAAAAGTATGCAGCAATGTTACTTCAATACAAGCAAAAATGTAATAGCCTAACAATTTCAGGTGATTAGGTGATCTTATAGGCCTATGGTAGTAATCTCAAGGGGCGGGGGTGGGGCCAAGAGTACTAATCTGGAGGAAGTGTTTGGAGCTGTTCAAAATAGGATATCATCGGGTCCCAGGTGGAATAGAATGAGTTGGTTGACCCTCGAATGGTATACTTAATTTTTTCTAATTTTAGGAACAGCATCAGATCTTTGAGCCAAAGAGAGGCTAAGGGAGGATTGATAGATTTCCAATCCAATAAAATCCTTCTGCGGGCTAACAGGGAGGCAAAGGCAATGGCATCCAACTGTCCATTTGTCAGAGAAGGATTGTTGTTTGGTACTCCAAAAATAGCCATTTCTGCACTAGGCTGCAACTTTATATCAAATGCTTCAGAAAGTGTTTAAATATAGTGGACCAATAATCTGCCAGACAGGGACAGGCCCAGAACATGTGGGTCAAGTCCCCCAAGGAGCCTTTACACCTGTCACATGTACCATCAATATTTGGGTAGAATTTGGACAATCTGGCCTTACTGAAATGGATACGGTGAAGTACCTTAAACAGTATAAGGCTGAGCCAGGCACAAGAGGAGCTTCCATTTACCCTAAGTAAGGTACCATTCCAGACTTCATCAGAGATCTCTCCACCAAGTTCCCTTTCCCACTCAGATCTGATTTTATTGAGTGACGGGTTATCAAGGGACATGATTATCTCAGAAATATGGGATATGAGTCCCTTTAGTTGAAAGGGTGTCTTAAAAAGGGCATCCAGATCCGATCCGGGTGATAGAATTGGAAAGGTTGGGCTTTGAGTGTGAATAAACTGGCGGATTTGGAAATACATAAATAAACTTGAATGGGGTAGATAAAGTTTGATAGTGAGGTCTTCGAAATTGGCAAAGGTGCCATCAATATGAAGGTCATTAAACTTAGTAAGGCCATTCCTCTGCCACAGCCTGAAAGCTGAATCCAGTTTGACTGGAAGGAAGAGGTCATTATTACATATAGGACCTTGAATAGAGAAATCACAGAGTTTAAAATGTTGACGGAATTGAGTCCACATTTTAAGAGTATTGACAACAATTGGATGTGTAGCGCGAAGCTGAAAGAAGGAGATTGGAGGTGACTAAAGCTGACAATGAGGAGGAGAAAGAGGAGTTGGCTTCTGTTTGACACCAGTCAGTTTCTGGGGTGTGAAGCCAGTAAACAATCTTTTGTATATTTGCTGCCCAGTAATAATACATAAAGTTAGGAAGGGCTAGTCCTCTGTGTGTTCTATCTCTCTGGAGGAATACTTTACATATTCTTGGATTCCCACCGCCCCATAAAAAAGATATAAGCTATCCACTGAAGTGAAAAAAGACTTTGGTACAAATACAGAAATCTGGGCAATACATTCATCTTGATACAATTCACTTTACCAGCTAAATGTCAGGTGTCAGTGTGCAGCGGTAGGACGGAGTCAGGCGCAGGACACAGAACTGAGTAAATAACAAACTTTACTCGGAAAAGCAATAAATCTAATTTCCACGCAGGGAAATACAAATGCTCACAGCAGTGCATAACACCAAACAAAGAACAATCACGCACAAAACCATGAGGGAAGCAGAGGGTTAAATAGGGAACCAGGTGTGTACAATCAAGACAAAACAACATAGAAAAGGAAACGTAGATCGGTGGCAGCTAGAAGACCGGTGACGATGACCGCCGATAGCCGCCCGCACAAGGAGAGGCACCAACTTCGGCGGAAGTCATGACAGTACCCCCCCCCTTGACGCGCGGCTCCAGCAGCGCACGTACCCCGGCCTCAGGAACAACCCAGAGGACGAGACACAGGACGATCCGGGTGGAGACGGTGAAACTCCTGCCGTAAGGAAGGATCCAGGATGTCCTCCACCCAGCATCTCTCCTCCGGACCGTACCCCTCCCACTCCACGAGGTACTGAAGGCCCCTCGCCCGACGCCTTGAGTCCATGATGGCTCGCACAGTATACGCCGGGGCCCCCTCGATGTCCAGCGGGGGCGGAGGAACCTCCCGTACCTCAGACTGTTGGAGCGGACCAGCCACCACCGGCCTGAGGAGAGACACATGGAACGAGGGGTTAATACGGTAATCAGGGGGGAGCTGTAACCTATAACAAACCTCGTTCAGTCTCCTCAGGACTTTAAATGGCCCCACAAACCACGGACCCAGCTTCCGGCAGGGCAGGCTCTGGGGCAGGTTTCGGGTCGAGAGCCATACCCACTGCGGTGGCGGTCGGCGCTCGCCTTCTGTCGCCTGATGGCCCGTTGCAGGCGCTCATGGGCAGCGTCCCAGGTCTCCTCCGAGTGCCGAAACCATTCATCCACCGCAGGTGCCTCGATCTGGCTCTGATGCCACGGTGCCAGGACCGGCTGATACCCTAGTACACACTGAAATGGAGACATGTTAGTGGAGGAGTGGCGGAGGGAGTTTTGGGCCATCTCTGCCCAGGGGATGAAAGTCGCCCACTCCCCCGGCCGGTCCTGGCAATAGGACCGCAGAAACCTACCCACATCCTGGTTGACTCTCTCCACCTGCCCATTACTCTCGGGGTGAAAACCTGAGGTCAGGCTGACCGAGACCCCCAGACGTTCCATGAACGCCCTCCAGACCCTCGATGTGAACTGGGGACCCCGATCAGACACTATATCCTCAGGCACCCCGTAGTGCCGGAAGACGTGGGTAAACAGGGACTCCGCAGTCTGTAGGGCCGTAGGGAGACCGGGCAAAGGAAGGAGACGGCAGGACTTAGAAAACCGATCCACAACGACCAGGATCGTGGTGTTACCTTGTGACGGAGGAAGATCCGTCACGAAGTCCACCGATAGGTGTGACCACAGCCGTTGTGGAACGAGTAGGGGTTGTAATTTCCCTCTGGGCAGGTGTCTAGGTGCCTTGCACTGAGTGCACACCGAGCAGGAGGAAACATAAACCCTCACGTCCTTAGCTAAAGTGTGCCACTAAGACAGCGCACTGTCTGACCGATGCCAGGATGACCAGAGGAGGGTGACGTGTGAGCCCAACAGATCAATCGATCGCGGACATCCAACGGAACGTACAGACGCACAACTGGACACTGGGTGGGAGTGGGCTCCGTGCGTAACGCCCGCTGGAGATCCGCGTCAACCTCCCATACCACCGGTGCCACCAGGCAAGAAGCCGGATGTATGGGAGTGGGATCCGTGGACCGCTCCTCTGTGTCATACATCTGGGACAGAGCGTCTGCCTTAGCGTTCTGGGAACCTGGTCTGTAGGATAGGGTGAAAACATAACGGGTGAAAAACATGGCCCACCGTGCCTGGCGAGGGTTCCTCTGGTAGTAGTTGGAAAACCCTAAGAACCACTGCACCTCCTTTACCATGGTTGGAGTCGGCCAATTACGCACGGCTGAAATGCGGTCATTTTCCATCTCCACCCCTGACACGGACAGGCGGTACCCTAGGAAGGAGACGGACTGTTGAAAGAACATACATTTCTCAGCCTTGTGTACGCCGAGCATGTGTCCTTGGTGCGCAAGGTGCTTGCTCCAACAGTCGACCAAGCACCTTGCGCACCAGGGACACATGCTCGGCGTGTTTAGCGGAGTATATGAGAATGTCATCTATATACACCACTACACCCTGCCCGTGCAGGTCCCTGAAGATCTTATCGACAAAGGATTGGAAGACTGATGGAGCATTCATCAACCCATACGACATGACGAGGTACTCATAGTGCCCAGAGGTGGTACTAAATGCCGTCTTCCACTCATCCCCCTCCTGGATACGCACCAGGTTGTACGCACTCCTGAGATCCAATTTTGTGAAGAAGCGCGCCCCGTGCAATGACTCGATCACACTGGCTATGAGAGGCAACGGGTAACTGTACTTCACTGTGATCTGATTTATGCCCCGATAGTCAATGCACGGGTGTAAACCTCCATCCTTCTTCTTCTTCACAAAAAAGAAACTCGAGGAGGCAGGTGAAGTGGAAGGCCGAATGTATCCCTGTCCCAGAGATTCGGAGACATATGTTTCCATAGCCGCCGTCTCCTCCTGTGACAGAGGATACACGTGACTCCTGGGAAGTGTTGCGTCTACCTGGAGATTTATCGCACAATCCCCCCGTCGATGGGGTGGTAATTGAGTCGCCTTCTTTTTACAGAAGGCGAGAGCCAAATCGGCATATTCGGGGGGAGTGTGCATGGGGGAGACCTGGTTTGGACTTTCCACCGAAGTTGCACCTATGGAAACACCTACACACCTCCCTGAGCACTGACGTGACCATCCCTTCAGAGCCCTCTGTTGCCACGAAATAGTGGGGTCATGATGGGCCAACCAGTGAAGCCCCAACACCACAGGAAACGCAGGAGAATCGATCAGGAAGAGACTAATACTCTCCTCATGACCCTCCTGCGTTATCATTCCTAGTGGAGCTGTGACCTCCCTAATCAGGCCCGATCCTAAAGGACGACTATCTAAGGCATGTACAGGAAAGGGCACATCAACAGGAACAATAGGGATCCCTAATCTAAGTGCAAATGCACGGTCAATAAAGTTCCCAGCTGCGTCTGAATCTACTAGCGCATTATGCTGGGAATGCGGGGAAAACTCAGGAAACTTTACACAGACATACATGTGCGCAACAGGGAGCTCTGGGTGAGTCGGGTGCCTACTCACCTGGGATGATCCACCAGTGCCCTGACTGCTGCCTCGACTCCCTGGGGAACCTCCCCAGCACCGACCAGCAGTGTGCCCTCTGCGGCCACAGGTGGTGCAGGAAACGGCCCCCCCTCCGGTCACCCTACGAGCAACACCTCCGAGCTCCATTGGTGTAGACGCGGAAGTGCTGGGAGATGGAATGGACGGACCCCAATCCGAGTGTCCGCGGGTGGCCAACAGGTTATCCAGCCGGATGGATAAATCGACCAGCTGGTCGAGTGTAAGGGTGGTGTCCCTGCAGGCCAGTTCCCACCGAACGTCCTCCCGTAGACTGCACCGGTAATGGTCGATCAGGGCCCTCTCATTCCATCCCGCGCTGGCAGCCAGGGTCCGGAAGTCCAGTACGAAGTCCTGTGCGCTCCTCTTCCCTTGTCAGAGATGGAACAAGCGTTCCCCCGTCGCTCTCCCCTCAGGCGGATGATCGAAGACCGCCTGGAAACGGCGGGTGAAATCCTCGTATTGAACCAACGTAGCGTCTAGCCCGCCCCATTCGCTGTTGGCCCACTCCAGCGCTTTCCCCGACAAACAGGAGATGAGGGCGGACACTCCACCTGGAGCAGGAACCCCTGGCACCCGGCAGCCATCCCATCATAGGCCTTCGGGAGCGAGAGCCGAATCCCACTGGGTCCAGGTGACGGAGGGGTGGACAGCGGTGTGGGTTGAGGTGAAGTTGATGGGGGTGTGGGAAAACCCTCTCTTTCCATCGCTCCATGGTGTGCAGCGCGCGATCCATCACTGTGCCCAGATTGTGGAGCATTGTCGCGTGCTGCTGGACGCGCTCCTCCACCGGTACCGGAGGACTGGGTGCACCTGCTGACTCCATAGGTGGTGCGTGATTCTGTCAGGTGTCAGTGTGCAGCGGTAGGACGGAGTCAGGCGCAGGACACAGAACTGAGTAAATAACAAACTTTACTCGGAAAAGCAATAAAACCATGAGGGAAGCAATTCAATTTATACCCCGAAAACACACCAAACCTACGCAGTAGGTCCACTACCTCAGGGACACACGCTTCAGGGTCTGATATATATAAAAGCAAATCATCTGCATACAAGGAAACTTTGTGTTCCAGTCCCCATCTGTAGATACCATGTATTGAGGGTCTGTCCTTTAGCATAATAGAAAGGGGTTCTATTGCCAGGGCAAATAACAGAGGGGACATTGGACATCCCTGGCGTGTGGCCCTTGATAATGGGAAATACTGTGAACGAAGTCTGTTTGTAAGTACTGATGCCTTGGGTGATGAGTACAACAGTCGGACCCAGGAAATGAAGTTTGCACCAAAGCCAAATTTTCCCAGTACAGAAAATAAATATTCCCATTCTACCCTGTCAAATGCCTTCTCCGCATCTAAAGAGATAACTACTTCAGGAACGTCCGAAGATGCAGGAGAGTGTATGACATTAAGCAGACGTCGAATGTTAGAAAAGGAGTGGCGACCCTTAATAAACCCTGTCTGATCAGTCGATATGATGTCTGTCATAGTGAACTCTATTCGAGAGGCAAGCAATTGTAGGGTCTGAAGGTCTATTGATTTTGCTGACATTTGCAAATGGTGTAATAGATGAACTTTACTCTGCTTTGCTGAAGCATTTGGAAAAGCATTGCTACATAGGCTTCTTGGAATAGAGGACATTTGGAGATATGTGAAAGCCGGGGGTTGGTCTGTCAAAAACCACCCATCTTATGTTACATTGGATAAATACCATGTTTTGAACAAAGGACGGGGAGAATAACATATTACAGATTGGAGCCGGTTATTCTCCAGATATCTGCAGATGTCTGTAAATTGATGCTGGAATCCTTTGATGGAATAAACCTTTATAATCAAAGTACAGCGTCAGCGGAATTCTTATCATCACAGCATAATTAGCAACATATTTTGAGACACCACAGAATGGCGACGAGGATTTGGGTCGTGTTGCGTCTTTTCTCAGCTTCCATTTATGGGCACCGAGCTGACTCTCGCTCCAGAGTCCGGCAGATAATGGTGAGTTTTCTCACTACTTTGGGCACTGGTTAGTTAGTGTGTCTGTGTGTGTGCGTTGAATGACACCGTTAAGAACTTGCGTGTTTTCTCACACACGCAAGTTCTTAACGGTGTCATTCAACACACACACACAGACACACTAACTAACCAGTGCCCAAAGTAGTGAGAAAACTGCTGTTATTTGCTGTGGGGTAGGAGTCCGTTCTACATTTCTAAATTTGTTTGCGCTGGTAACAACGCAAACAGGGGGGAGTGTCTATAAGGATATTTTGCTGGAATAAAATTCAAAAAGAATACAAGGAAGGAAAGGCCAGGAACTAAGGAAAATGTATACAAATTAGGGCATCGCGAATCTATGGAAAGCCCTCAAACGAGGCGATCATTAGGATGGGCCGAAAATCCTAAAAGCGCATTAGGTGAATTTAGGTCAGTCCCGGGGACTGTGGGTTGTGGTATATACATTAGATTGCAAGTTACCGCTCAACTTATAGTTGACGAATTATATGTTTGATGTAACCGCTCATTGGATGTCCGCGAACTCGAGGTAGCAAAAATGTAGGAACAAAGGAAAAAATGGCGCGATGATAGTAGCATGCTTAGAGGTCCGTAGGAACGGAAATAAGCCTCTTAAACTGTATGTGTGTGTGTGTAGAAGAGAGTAGGATTTGTGTTCTGTTTTTTGTGTTGGGTTGTGAGCTCTGTTAAGTGTTACTGTTTGTCTATGGGGGGAGAGAACGGAGCGACAGCGGGTCTGTCTACTCTGTTGTTTAGACTTGGAGAGAGCTGCTTGAGAGCTCTCTCCACTCTGAAATCGCACTGGTGAATGAACTGCACAGGCGTGTGATTTTATGAGCTTAGAGATACGTAGAGCAAATGTGCCACTCTCTGCCTGCACTGAGCTGTTGGGAGACGCAGACTCAGAGCAGACAGAGAGGGAGATGGAGACTTACATACGATTAAATTATTCTGTTTGTTAAATCGGCTGTTGCTTAACGATGAAACTATTTGTTGAGATCTATTGAATTGATAAATGAGAGATACAGTGGGGAAAAAAAGTATTTAGTCAGCCACCAATTGTGCAAGTTCTCCCACTTAAAAAGATGAGAGAGGCCTGTAATTTTCATCATAGGTACACGTCAACTATGACAGACAAATTGAGAAAAAAAATCCAGAAAATCACATTGTAGGATTTTTAATGAATTTATTTGCAAATTATGGTGGAAAATAAGTATTTGGTCACCTACAAACAAGCAAGATTTCTGGCTCTCACAGACCTGTAACTTTTTCTTTAAGAGGCTCCTCTGTCCTCCACTCGTTACCTGTTTTAATGATCACAAGAACAGTGAGCAAAAATCCCAGAACCACACGGGGGGACCTAGTGAATGACCTGCAGAGAGCTGGGACCAAAGTAACAAAGCCTACCATCAGTAACACACTACGCCGCCAGGGACTCAAATCCTGCAGTGCCAGACGTGTCCCCCTGCTTAAGCCAGTACATGTCCAGGCCCGTCTGAAGTTTGCTAGAGTGCATTTGGATGATCCAGAAGAGGATTGGGAGAATGTCATATGGTCAGATGAAACCAAAATAGAACTTTTTGGTAAAAACTCAACTTGTCGTGTTTGGAGGACAAAGAATGCTGAGTTGCATCCAAAGAACACCATACCTACTGTGAAGCATGGGGGTGGAAACGTCATGCTTTGGGGCTGTTTTTCTGCAAAGGGACCAGGACGACTGATCCGTGTAAAGGAAAGAATGAATGGGGCCATGTATCGTGAGATTTTGAGTGAAAACCTCCTTCCATCAGCAAGGGCATTGAAGATGAAACGTGACTGGATCTTTCAGCATGACAATGATCCCAAACACACCGCCCGGGCAACGAAGGAGTGGCTTCGTAAGAAGCATTTCAAGGTCCTGGAGTGGCCTAGCCAGTCTCCAGATCTCAACCCCATAGAATATCTTTGGAGGGAGTTGAAAGTCCGTGTTGCCCAGCGACAGCCCCAAAACATCACTGCTCTAGAGGAGATCTGCATGGAGGAATGGGCCAAAATACCAGCAACAGTGTGTGAAAACCTTGTGAAGACTTACAGAAAACGTTTGACCTGTGTCATTGCCAACAAAGCGTATATAACAAAGTATTGAGAAACTTTTGTTATTGACCAAATACTTATTTTCCACCATAATTTGCAAATAAATTCATAAAAAATCCTACAATGTGATTTTCTGGATTTTTTCCCCTCATTTTGTCTGTCATAGTTGACGTGTACCTATGATGAAAATTACAGGACTCTCTCATCTTTTTAAGTGGGAGAACTTGCACAATTGGTGGCTGACTAAATACTTTTTTTCCCCACTGTATGTTGACGGATTAAAAATAAAAAATAATAAAATAAATAAAATAAAATGTTATAGAGCTATTTATAATATTCCTGAGTTAAGCTGTTTCTTAGCGCCAATGTGAACATAGGTAGTGCATAAAATACTAAATTCTTGTCTGTTCTTTGTTCTTCTGTGATATGAGAGACGATAAGAAGGAGGAGACAGAGAGAGAGAGGAAGTGCTGACGAGTGCATCATGCGACAGAGTGTGCTGCAACGGATCAAGTCAAATCAAGGCTAGTACTGTTCTATTTACAAAACTTACCTTCCCATAGAGGATATTTTGTGTGCCTAGCATATTTGATGTTGTGACAATTTGACAAGGACTTGGCAACAGACTGATCAATTGATGTAATTAAGAATTGCATTTTGGAGTTTTTGTGCATGAGTGGGTTTGATTAGAGTTGAGGGGGAAATCGAGCACTGACATTATTCTGTAAAATTAAGGTCATTGGGTGCTTATTAAGCAATGGGTTTGTGAGTGCTGTAGTGTTGCTGGATTAGAGGTCTTAATTTTTTTGGGTTGCTCTGAAGTTGACTACTTTCATTTACTTTTCCTGATCGGATGTGGTAAGATTGCCACTAATCAATAAGTTGGTAAAATAAAATAAATTGATAAAATACATAAATTGATGAATAAATCGATTGATTGATTCATTAATTAATTAATTAATTAATAAATTAATTGATTGATTGATTAATTATTTTGAATCACACAAAAAATATCAACAAAAAAAAGGAGGGAAACATATAAAAGAGTTGTTACAATGGGGAAAAAGGACATAAAAACTATGAAAGTAATTACTCCTGTTGATGTAGTAGAAAATAGTAATCCTTTAGTTAATGGTAGTGCAAGGTTATCTGGAAAAGGGAATAAACGTTGGCATGACATTGAACAACCATGGCTAGTGGAAGGGACTCTTAACCCTGACGTCATCAACATGATGAAAGTGCTTGAATAATAGAGAGAGGAAAAGCAAAAACGACCATAAAGATGAATCCAAACTCCAAAAGTAGGAAGAAAACGAGATGTCTGGAAACTAAGGGTGGAGTGAGGTTCAGGAGGATGGAACTTGAAGATGATGATGATGATGATGATCAGAGTGATTGAGAAGAGATCATGGGTGGATATGACTCTGTGATCTGAAGGAAGTTGGCAAGAGAGGAAAGAAGGGGTGATGGAAGTTGAAGGAAGAAGAAGGATACTAGAGATTCGATCTCTGATGAAAGTGAAGATGGAGAAAGCGATGAAGATTTGGAGATTAAAGGTGCTTCATATTCAAGAGGATTTTATCCTACAATGATTAGCACAGAAGAAATAGAAAGAGATATAGACTGATGCGTATCATGCCTGGATAAGGGGAATAATTTAGAAGAAGTAAAAGAACTGGAAGAACAACTCAAGAAGCTGAAGATACAGAAGAAAAAAAAAGCTGCTGAGAAAAGGATCCCAAGAATTGGAGAAGAATAATACATTGAGGCCAAGGAAGGAGAGCACAAGTAAGAAGATGATGCCAGATGATATTTCAAGGACAGAACCTAGAATATAAGCCTTTGAAGAATACCGATATGTCAGATATACTTGAGAAGCTGTCTACTCTTCAAGATGGAGCATATCCTTGGATTTCAAAGTTGGAAGAAATTACGGTGGGAACACAGTCAGCCATAGGAGATATTAAGAGACTTTTGGCTAATCTCCTTGGGATTCCAGATATGGAAGACATTTTTCAGAGAGCGGGACTTCATAGATATGTGGGGACTGCAGTGAATGACCCTGAATTGTTGGCTGCAAGTAAAAATAGGCTGTGGAGAGCACTGAAAGTTACGTTTCCAACAAATGTGCATCCTGACAACATTCTGATTGACCCACTAGGACAACAAGAAAATCTGAGAGCCTATGTGTCAAGAGTTCATCAAGTGTGGAGAAATATTACCGGAAATGATCCAGATGTGAGTCAAATTGAGCAGTCAATTTTGAGAGCTAAACTACATTTACATTTTTACATTTTAGTCATTTAGCAGACGCTCTTATCCAGAGCGACTTACAGTTAGTGAATACATCTTTTTTTTATACTGGCCCCCCGTGGGAATCGAACCGACAACCCTGGCGTTGCAAACGCCATGCTCTATCAACTGAGCTACATCCCTGCCGGCCATTCCCTCCCCTACCCTGGACAACGCTGGGCCAATTGTGCGCCGCCCATGAGTCTCCCGGTCGCGGCCGGCTGCGACAGAGCCTGGATTCGAACCAGGATCTCTAGTGGCACAGTTAGCACTGCGATGCAGTGCCTTAGACCACTGCGCCACTCAGGAGTCCTGAATGTAAACTGTAAACTCTCAGAAAACTCAATCAAATACAACAGGTGGAGAATAAGAAGGAGAAGAAACAAGCTTTGGTTATGCAGAATCAGTGTGCACCAAATCAACAATCACTGCCACAGCTTCAACCGAACCAGTTCCAACCGCAATTGTACCAGCCACCAATAGCGGTACCAGTTGTTTCATATCTACAGCCAGTTTCTGGACAGAGACAGAATTGGAGAGGAAGAGGACGAGAAGGCTTAGGAAGAGGAAGAGGAGGAAGATTTAAGCCATACTTCCAGCAATCTTCAGAAGTGTGTTATAATTGTGGACAGGTTGGTCACTTTGCCTGTGAGTGTAATGGGCCAGGAGGAAACACAAGAGGGAATTTCAGAGGAAGATACAGGAGCAAGTGAAGATCATCTGGAGGATAGGTGAACCCTTATAGGGACAAGGAGAAAGGATTCTAGGGGTGCCTAGAAGATCCGAAAGGGGGGTGTCAGCTGGTAGCACCAGTTAGGGGAAAAAGATCCAACAATTGAGGTGAAAATAAACAAACGACCATTGGAAGTGATGGTGGATAGCAGAACTGCTTTTATCTGTGTTCAGCCTGAAGAGGTTACACATCTCACTATGTCAAATCAACTAATTAGGATAGGGATTTGAGGGAGTGAAACATTTGATTACTCTTAAGGGACCAATTGAGCTCTGCTATGAAAATCAGAAAATTACAATACCCATACTGGTATCACAACATAAACCTATTGCATTGTTGGGAAGAGATGCATTGTGGAAGTTGAATTGTACAATTAGATGTACACCAGACGGCTATCTGGTAGAAGTGCCAAAGGAAAATGTTTACCAATTGTTGATGATGACAGAGATGGATTCTTCTTCAGTATTCTGGATTGGAAATTTTTGGATTGAAAGATTTTTTGGAGCGAGACCTCCTTGGAAGAATCAGTATCCATTGAAAGATGAAGCAATCCAAGGGATTGAACCATAAATTGAAGGACTTTCAAAAGCAGGTGTTTTGAAGACAATGATAAAATCCTTAGAGTAGCAATCAATTGTTGTTTTGGGAGAAACCATGAGGGGTTGATAGTAGCGCCTCTAGACCTATTAGGTCTGAGGATTTAGGAAGCTATGGGTTAGCTAATGTTGCAAGGGGGAGATTAGGAGAAAGATCACAAAGGAGTATGGTTTTTGGGAACCATATTTGCTTTAACAGGTTGACTATGTCATAGGCAGGTGCATAATCTGTCTGAAAAATAATGTTTGCAGGGGTGTGACTGTTATTCTTGATTACATTCCTACACCAAGAGGTGCATAAAATGTCCAACTAAGCTAAAAGATGTTCAGTCGGTTGCAAAGTTCTTGTGTAAAGAAGTCGTAAGCAGGTGGGAATTTCCCGATTTAATATCCTCAGAAAATGGGAAGGAGTTTTGTGGATAAATCAGTGAAATGGTTTTTGAAAAAAAAATGGGGAAAAAGTCAGACTAAAATGTTATGAAAACTAGGGTTGAAATAACTCTAGGAAATTTTGAATATCTGATTGTGGGATAATTATATTATTGTGATATTTAGTATTTTCTTATGAATCAAAGGGGGAAATGGAATGTGATTCATCTTATATATCATTTTATATATCATTCTTATATTATTGTTGATATTGATGTTTTAATTTGCATGTGTTGTTTTGCAAAATATACTGGTTGGTGTTTTCTTTTCTTCCAGAAGTATATGGGAATGTGTAGAGGGGATTCAAATACTCAAACATGGACAATATGAATGGACTGGAGGAAGTGGAACAAGGAAGGTGTGGAAATGTTCAGATTCCATCATCGACGTTTCATTGGAAGTCGACACTACTGAGGAGATTAAGTGTAGTGGACTACATTCCAGTGTCTGCAATGATATATAGACATATTTGCATGCGTAATACATAATTTGTGTCATATTCTTTCTGTATTAATTTTTGAAGAATGATATTTTCTGTTGTTGGGTACATGTGGGGACCTCAGATGTTTTTGTTTATTTCTTTGAAGCTTAGGGATATTGGGTCTAGGCAGGGACAGAGAGAATCCACAGGAGGGTCCGATGGGTCGACCAGCCTGAATGTGGACATTTTTGATTGTATTTAGTTTACTGAGGTTTTCATGTGTATTCAATTGCATCATAGCTTAAAATGCATTGATAAAGATTTATGAATTGATCTGGAGTACTTAGGTGGTCGCCTGGGGCAGAGGGGCCGTGAGAGAATTTTCCTGTCTTGATTGATTGATGGATAGTTGGAATGAAAGCTGCCAGACAGGTTTTTCGCTCTTACACTCCATAACAATTTATTTACATTCCATAACAATTTATTTACACCCCATACAAAAATGTGTCTATATAAACATGTGTTTACTCTCCATAAATTATGGTTTATTGCTGAAGTTACTCAAGAACAAAAATTGTTATTTGTCATAATTCTATTATTTTTGTTTTTGAGACTTAATTAGTCTCGAATTGGGGAAATATGTAGGGTCTGAAGGTCTATTGATTTTGCTGACATTTGCAAATGGTGTAATAGATGAACTTTACTCTGCTTTGCTGAAGCATTTGGAAAAGCATTGCTACATAGGCTTCTTGGAATAGAGGACATTTGGAGATATGTGAAAGCCGGGGATTGGTCTGTCAAAAACCACCCATCTTATGTTACTTAGGATAAATACCATGTTTTGAACAAAGGACGGGGAGAATAACATATTACAGATTGGAGCCGGTTATTCTCCAGATATCTGCAGATGTCTGTAAATTGATGCTGGAATCCTTTGATGGAATAAACCTTTATAATCAAAGTACAGCGTCAGCGGAATTCTTATCATCACAGCATAATTAGCAACATATTTTGAGACACCACACAATTTCGCTAATATTTTAACATCTGCATTGAAAAGTGAGATCGGTCTGTATGAGCCACACTCAGATGCATCTTTTCCGGGTTTTAACAAAAGTGTGATCGACGCCTCTGTCAGGGTTTGGGGTAAAACACCCTGGTTTGGGGTAAAACATTTCAAGCAGGAGTGGGGCCAGTTTGGCAGAAAACGTATTGTAGAATTCGATTGGGTAGCCATCTGGGCCAGGAGATTTCCCACTTTGCATTGCTGTAATTGAATTAATAATCTGCGAAGGTTGATCAATTTCCTCTCTCTTCTCTGTAGTAATGGTAGGAGTTTCCAAGTTGTCAAGAAAATCATTCATAATTGAATTATCTTCAGGTGATTCTGACGTGTAAAGATCTGAATATGTTTTTTTGAAAGTATTATTGATTTCAGTGGGACTAACTTTTAAGACACCCGAGGTATTGTGAATTTGAGGGATCAGCTGCGAGGCAGATTTGCACTTGAGTTGATGAGCTAGAAGTCGACCAGCCTTTTCTCCATGTTCGTAAACAAAACCGTGTGCGCGGAGTAGCTGCTGCTCAGCCTTATCTGTGGATAGTAAATTGTACTGA
The DNA here is from genome assembly GCF_964263955.1 of Coregonus lavaretus. Classification (NCBI taxonomy): domain Eukaryota; kingdom Metazoa; phylum Chordata; class Actinopteri; order Salmoniformes; family Salmonidae; genus Coregonus; species Coregonus lavaretus. The sequence continues at coordinate 36,745,838 of NC_140000.1, read as the reverse complement.
GATTGAAGACTCAGCCTTTCTTTGTAAAGTTCTTGTGATGGAGAGGCGAAGTATTGTTGGTCTAATTCCAGAATTGCGTCGATCAGCTGTTGTTGTTTAATTTTCCATTGTTTATTGAGAAGAGAGGAACAGGAAATTATTTCGCCTCTAAGAACAACTTTAAGTGTTTCCCAAAGTGTAGATGGAGAGATCAATTCTGTTTTATTTGTCTCAATAAAGACATCAATTGCATTCAATAGAATGGTGCAGAATGAATTGTTTGAAAGTGTAGATGAGTTAAGTCTCCATGGGGGGCGATCTGTTTAGTTCAATGAGAATGAGAGGTCGAGTGACAGAGGAGCATGGTCACTAATAACAATGGCAGAGTATTCTACTTTCTTAACAGAGGGGAGAAGGGCTTTATCTATGAAAAAGTAGTCTATTCTAGAATAGGAGTGGTGCACTTGTGAAAATAAAGAAAATTCTTTGTCACTGGGAAAAAGGAACCAGATACCATAACAAAACGTCCCAGTGGATCCGATATTATATCAGCAGCAGTAAATTGTACTTTCTTATGAAGAGGTATTGCTGTTCTCCTTGCATTAGCATTGAATTTTGAATGGAACATTTGTCCTACCCAAGCTTTACGGAGTCTACCATGATCTGCTGTACACAGATGTGTTTCTTGAAAGAATGCTATATCAGTTTTTTTATTCTGAAGATGAGCAAATACTCTAGCCCGTTTAACCGGGCCGTTCATTGTCTTGACGTTCCAGCTTGTAAACCTAATAGCTGACCCCCCAACTACCACCCCAATATCTGAATTGTCAGTCATTAAAAGTTGAGATTACTAAATTATTACTGGAATAGAGATGAAAACCCTGTATAAGACCACCAATCATATCCTGTGACAAAAGAAAAAGCATGTACCGAAAAGTTGGGCAAAATACTGAAGGCAAACAACGTCCCCACTCCCCCTGACATAAAACCCTAAAAATAACACAACAAAATAAACACAGTACAAAATAACACTGTCCTATGCTCGCCTCTAGGGTGGACTGCAGGCTTCCCCAAATAGGGTCAAACTCCCGGTTAACTTACCCTACACAAGAGGGCTCCCAATTAATAACATAATTATTTACAATGCCAGTTTAAAATTGTTTGTACTCAAATATGAACAGTGTCACTCAATAGTCGATTAGTTACAGTGAGGGAATTAAGTAATTGATCCCCTGCTGATTTTGTACGTTTGCCCACTGACAAAGACATGATCAGTCTATAATTTTTATGGTAGGTTTATTTGAACAGTGAGAGACAGAATAACAACAACAAAAATCCAGAAAAACGCATGTAAAAAATGTTATAAATTGATTTGCATTTTAATGATGGAAATAAGTATTTGACCCCTCTGCAAAACATGACTTAGTACTTGGTGGCAAAACCCTTGTTGGCAATCACAGAGGTCAGACGTTTCTTGTAGTTGGCCACCAGGTTTGCACACATCTCAGGAGGGATTTTGTCCCACTCCTCTTTGCAGATCTTCTCCAAGTCATTAAGGTTTTGAGGCTGACGTTTGGCAACTCGAACCTTCAGCTCCCTCCACAGATTTTCTATGGGATTAAGGTCTGGAGACTGGCTAGGCCACACCAGGACCTTAATGTGCTTCTTCTTGAGCCACTCCTTTGTTGCCTTGGCCGTGTGTTTTGGGTCAGTGTCATGCTGGAATACCCATCCACGACCCATTTTCAATGCCCTGGCTGAGGGAAGGAGGTTCTCACCCAAGATTTGACGATACATGGCCCCGTCCATCGTCCCTTTGATGTGGTGAAGTTGTCCTGTCCCCTTAGCAGAAAAACACCCCCAAAGCATAATGTTTCCACCTCCATGTTTGACGGTGGGGATGGTGTTCTTGGGGTCATAGGCAGCATTCCTCCTCCTCCAAACACGGTGAGTTGAGTTGATGTCAAAGAGCTCGATTTTGGTCTCATCTGACCACAACACTTTCACCCAGTTCTCCTCTGAATCATTCAGATGTTCATTGGCAAACTTCAGATTGTCCTGTATATGTGCTTTCTTGAGCAGGGGGACCTTGCGGGTGCTGCAGGATTTCAGTCCTTCACGGCGTAGTGTGTTACCAATTGTTTTCTTGGTGACTATGGTCCCAGCTGCCTTGAGATCATTGACAAGATCATCCTGTGTAGTTCTGGGTTGATTCCTCACTGTTCTCATGATCATTGCAACTCCACGAGGTGAGATCTTGCATGGAGCCCCAGGCCGAGGGAGATTGACAGTTCTTCTCACCAAGCTGCTTGGCGATGGTCTTGTAGCCCATTCCAGCCTTGTGTAGGTCTACAATCTTGTCCCTGACATCCTTGGAGAGCTCTTTGGTCTTGGCCATGGTGGAGAGTTTGGAATCTGATTGATGGATTGCTTCTGTGGACAGGTGTCTTTTATACAGGTAACAAGCTGAGATTAGGAGCACTCCCTTTAAGAGTGTGCTCCTAATCTCAGCTCGTTACCTGTATAAAAGACACCTGGGAGCCAGAAATCTTTCTGATTGAGAGGGGGTCAAATACTTATTTCCCTCATTAAAATGCTAATCAATTTATACAATTTATGCCATGCGTTTTTCTGGATTTTTTTTGTTGTTATTCCGTCTCTCACTGTTCAAATAAACCTACTATTAAAATTATAGACTGATTATTTATTTCTCAATGGGCAAACGTACAAAATCAGCAGGGGATCAAATACTTTTTTCCCACACTGTACATCCTCCATTGGCTTTAACAAACGCAAATAGCCAAATAAAATGCTTCTGTTAGTCAAGACTTCGCCCATGGGTTGTGTTAGGGGCACGCTCCACGCCACGCTCCCGCACCGCACAACTGTGTCACAGGGTTGACTCCAGTCTCAATTCACTCCATGACGCCAACGATCCGAATGTTTTCCCTTCTGGTATAATTCTCCAACGAATCTACCTTGGAAAGTAGAGCTGTGTTGGCTGTTTTCATATGAGATACAGCTGCTTCTAGCTCGGCAATCGTCTCGGTGTTGTCAGTAGAGAAACCTTCTAGTGTAGTGAGGCTTCGCCCAAACGTGTTGACTGTTTCTCGAAAGTCGTCAATGGAAGTTTGGAGAGATGCCAGTGAAGTACTGATGAGAGAAGCCATATACTCTTTTAGGCTACTTATTTGTTTAGCTAGCTCATCTACAAGCATGGTCATAGACAAGAACTCCGACTCTGTTAGAGTAGTTGTGTTCGAGTAGTTGGTTCGGTCTTCGACGATGTGTTAGATCAGTAACAGTCAACAACGGCATCTGAGTGTTGTCTCCAGGCATCACAACTCCAACCCATCTCAATATCATAGCCTTCGCAAAGGTCAGTAACAAAGTACAAAAGCAAAACATCACACACAACGCTATCAGAGCTGCTACTAAAATCTGAACCATCACTGCTCCCACTGGGCCTAACTGATCTTGCAACCAAGCCTTTGCTGACCATCCAGCTCCTTCAGATCTACCAAACGCATCCCTTATATTCTTCAATGCATCTATAACACTAGTGATATTATCGGAACTATCTGGGATCAAAGTATAACAATCATCCCCCGTCAAATTCATAGCCAAACATAAGTCACCTTGTTTTGCTAAAATATAGTCAAGAGCCATGTCATGTTTCAACAGCGTCAGTCTGTGACTTCTTTGAGTATTCGACAGAAGGTTAAACACTCTTATCGTTTCATTTGCAAAACCCTGCAAAGTATAGGTAATGTTATCAATATGATCTGCCAAAAATGTTACACCATACCATGGAAAAAGTCCCAGTCCCCACTTCTCTCCTAGACTTATCCTCCAATGGTAGGCTTCCAGACTATGAAATTCCGCCATGTCCCTTTTCACCCTATTTCCAAACCTAGACTCAGATTTATCTGTGTCCGGTGCTTCCCCTCTTTCAATGGTAAAAACCTCATATGGAAGCTTCAACGTCGACATGTAACAACATCCTGTCCATCCATAGGGTAAGAATATATACGCTTTATCACCACAAACCCACCAAATATCTCTAAAATTCCCAATAGTCACATTACCAGGCAAAAGCTGATCTTTCACCATCAAAGTCCTGCTCTTCTTACTAACTGGAACATAAAAAGTTACATTATAGTTCTCATTACTAACCTTATGTTCATGCTTACCCAAAGTCATCATATAATCATCACAATCTGATATTCCCATAAACATACCCTTTCCATCATATGTTTTATTAGAACAAAAACAGCTTTTAGCCCTCACTGGTTTCACCTCCAATGCTTCAGGAGTCGCTGTTAACTGATTTTCCTTCCCATCTAACAAATTCACATAGGGTATTTCATTTAACCAAGAACACTTAAACCTAGGCCTAAACAAATGTTTCGACAACGACATTATTGTATCTGTTAATGATTGTTGCTGATACAACAGCCATGATAAAGCATAAGATTGACACGTACTTGATAAAGGTTTAGCAACCGTCTCTAAAATAGAACCCCATGTGCCTGGTGCTGGAATTCTCAACAGACATGGACCCTCAAGATTCCTCACTGATCTTACAGAATGAGTTAACTGCTGGAACCAAAGATTCCTACCTGCCCATCCATCTTTAATTTGCAAAACAGAAGAATCAAATCCATATGCCTTCCATTTAGTTTCTCTCTTCCCTAACGAGCGGTACTGATCAAATATATCTTCTTGTCTTTCATTAAAATCAAAGAACTCATCCTGTACCTCCATGATAGTATCCTGCACTATTTCAGATGAATCTGCATCATTCTCGACTACCATCTGCTCTCCTATCTCAACACTATCCTTACTACCATTGACAGCACTCTCCATCCGTATCATAAACTCCTGAGTCACTCTTGCTACATCCTTTAGTTTCAGAAAAGTTGTTGTTGGTGTCTGTGTCATATTTCCTACATTTGTTATTGCCGTCGTACCATTAATCTCTTTCAAAGTTACTATTAAAATAGTTGCTTTAGTTGATGTATTAACACTCTTAACTATTTCCAGTGGGAAAGTTACAGATATCCTCTGTGTAGTATTTACTGTTGGAGTGGCTACTGTAATATACTTCTCCTGAACTCCTTTGGTGACTGTGGAAGCTTCAACAGACTTCAAATCTTCCATCATAAGCGTCACCTTACGAGTTACATTGCCTTTTAACCAATAATTCTTAGCCGGAACAAACTTTAATGCTTGCACTAAATAAGTACACATATATTCTCCCTGATCTTTCCATGTAACATTACGCAAAAGAAGTGAGCAATCACTTATAACCCTCTTCCACTTCATATCGTTGTACAAAATATACTTCCTTTGACTAGGGGGCACAGCTTCTACTTCTGGTCCTGATAACAACACTTCATCTCCATATTTATCTCTCCATGTGGGAGGAACGTCACCACCCCCACTCCATCTCTCACATCTACAAGGAAGATGAGCTGTACCACCCATCCTAACCCTAATGGCAGTCTTTTCCTCTAAAATTGGTGCTGGAGCGATTGGCTCCCTTGTAATCAAATGTGATATATTTATAGCTTTAATAATTGTCAATGTTGAAAGAGTTAAATTGCTTCTCACTGTTGTTATAATAGGCTGAAGTGTTGATGTCATTGTTGTTAATTCATCCATTCTCCCTAAGGCTTTGAACTCTTTACTTGTATTTCCATCCATCACCACTAGTGTCACTACATTAACTCTCAGTCCCACCTCTAATCCCTCACTTTCAAACTGTTGATTATAAAAAATACACTTATAATCACCTTGATCTTCCTGCTGGGAATTGTAAACATAGATACTGCAATCACCCTCAATCTTCATTCTTCTCTCATCATTCAGCAACGCATAAGGCGTAGGCATCCTTCTTCCTGTTACCAATTCATGGGGTGTCATACGTAGATCACGCAACTCACTTGAGCGACACACCATTAATGCTAAAGGAAGCGCCGCTATCCAGTTTAGACCCGTATGCTGACAAATTTTGACTATGCGATTTTTCAAGACACCGTTCATTTTTTCACAAATCCCTTGACTTTGTGGGTGATAAACTGCTCCAAGACGTTGCTTAATTCCCAATTTTTGCAACATCAATTTCACTGATTTATCCACAAATTCCTTCCCATTATCTGAGGATATTCGATCGGGTAATCCCCACCTGCTTATGACTTCTTTACACAAGAACTTGGCAACCGATTGAGCATCCTTTCGCTTGGTTGGACAGGCCTCCGGCCATCGTGAAAATCTATCTACAACCACCAACATGTATCTTTTCCGAATCAACTGGTTTTATCATATCAACAAAGTCAATAACCAACTCACGCATAGGACCTCTAGTGTAGGAATGTAACCAGGAAGAACAGTCACACCCCTGCGAACATTATTTTTCAGACAGATTGTGCACCTTCCTATTATATAGTCAATCTGTTCAAGCAAATATGGTGCCCAAAAACCATACTCCTTTGTGATCTTTCTCCTAACCTCCCCACTTGCAACATGCGCTAACCCATGTGCTTCCTGAATCATCAGACCTAAGAGGTCTAGAGGCGCTACTATCAACCCCTCATGGTTTCTCTAAAGACCAGTAGCATCTTTGACCGCCCCTCGGTCTAGCCACAACTGTTTGTCAATCATAGAAGCAGCTTCCTGCATCAAAATCACATCCTTAAGCGTAATTTTGTCTTCCAAGTCCACTCCATGAGTGACCAGAAAAACCTTGCCCAATTTGTCCGCTCCTGTGACGGCTTTTGCAGCTTCATCAGCAGCTTTGTTCCCTTGTGTGACTTTTGACACATCTGTTTTATGAGCTGCGCACTTAGCTATCGCTATCTCTTTAGGCTTCATCATAGCCTGCAACAGTTCCATTATTTGCGCCTGATGTTGTATCGGAGAACCATCCGCTTTCTTAAACCCTCAACCTTTCCATACTGCCCCAAACAAATGACATACACTATGTGCATATGCTGAATCAGTGTATATCGTCACTCGCTTTCCTTCTGCTAACAAACATGCTTCTGTTAGCCCCACAAGTTCAGCAAGTTGTGCAGACGCAGGCTGTGGTATTACTTCAGCCTTTTCAACAACAAATCCAGTTCCTTGGGCTTTAACTACTGCATAGCCAGCACACAATTTATCTCCCACACGCTAACAAGACCCATCAGTCCAATACTCCAGGTCTGCCTCACGTAATGGAAAGGCTTGCAAATCTGATCTAAGCCTTGAGTATTTCTCTGCTTCTTGGACACAATCATGTGACTCACCATCCTCTGAAGTTGGCAAATTCTCAGCTGGATTTACCGTATCACACCTCACTAGGGTGACATCTTCCTGCTCTAAGAGCCTATGATAGTCTCTGAGCCTAGGCATAGTCAATGTATATTTCCCATAGTTCAGAAGATTTCTGAGACTATGATGGGTAAGAATTGTTACTGGGTAACCCATCGTAACCGATGATGCTTTGTCATACATTAAATATACTCCCACCATTGCTCTGTAGCACAGTGGTAGCCCTAGTTCTACTTCTGAATAGGCAGTAGAGTAGTAGGAAATAGGCTGAGGATTCGTCCCTGTGCCTGTCGGCTGACAAAGAACTGCACATGCATATCTACCTCCAGTAGAAGTAGACACATATAGCAAAAAGTTATTAGAGTAGTCTGGTAGTGTAAGTGCAGGTGCCTCCTGCAACCTCTGTTTGATCGTTTCAAATGCCACATGGCCTTCCGGTGTCCAGGAAAGATTGCTATGGAGTTGTCCACTTCCAGTATCCTTAACCATAGCTCTCAAAGGTCCCATCAAACTAGTATAGCTCTCCACCCAAGCTGAGGAATAACCAGCAATACCAAGAAATGTCATCATCTCCCTGACAGTTCTAGGCTTCGGAGCCTTACGAATAGCTTCCAATTGACTTTCCGAAATGCTTCTGTGTCCATGCGTTATTTTCTGACCCAAATAAACAACCCTCTCCTGGCAATATTGCAACTTTTTCTGTGAAACCTTATGCCCCTTTTCTGCCAATACCTGTAGCAATTTAATTGAGTCTCTATGACATGTTTCTTTATTTTGTGAGCAAATTATTATATCATCTACGTACTGAATGACAATGCTTTGCAATATCTGATCTATCCCTACCAAATCATCCTTCAGTACTTTATTGAAGATATGACTATGCTTGTACCTCTGTGCCAAACGACTATACTCATAGAATTGTCCCTTATATGTGAACCCAAATAAACCCTGACTTTCTACACTAAGTGGAACACTAAAAAATGCACCGCATAAGTCTAACACCGTAAAATGTGTCGCATCAGGAGGAATTTGGGCTAACAAGGTATGCAGGTCTGGCACTTCTGCTGGAAAGTCAGTAACTACCTCATTCACCGCTCTCAAATCATGAACCACACGATAAATTCCATCTGGTTTTTCCACAGGCAACAAAGGTGTGTTACTCTGAGGATTTTTTGTTGTCCTTAAAACACCTGCTTTCAAAAGTCCTTCAATTTGTGGTTCAATCCCTTGGATTGCTTCATCTTTCAATGGATACTGATTCTTCCAAGGAGGTCTGGCTCCTGGTCGAAGTTCAACTTTCACCGGTTGAGCTGATTTCACAAGTCCAATATCGGTACTGTGTTGAGACCACAAACATTCAGGAACTTGTTCCAACATCTTCTCTTTCATAGGGTCTGAATTCATCTGCACACTGCAAATAGATTCATGTGTCATCCTTACAGCTTGTGCCTCTCCTTGTCCTTGAGCCGAAATCATTATTTTGAGAAATCGTTGATCTTCACTCCTCCAAATCGCCAAATTCTCTTTCATCGGTCTGAAAACAGCTTTATCTGCTTCTGTCATCATTTCTCCTATTTGCTTCTGCTCATAGCCTTCCAAAACCAACAAGGTCACATGTGGCACACTCTTCTCAATCTCAAATTCTTTATTCAGATAATCGTCTGTGTTTATCTTCATAGCTGCTCCTTGTGGTCCTAAAATAATGCAACATGAGCTAAGTTGAACATTATTTGGTTGATGACTCAACCATTCCTCTGAGTCTGGTTGGGCAGCATTCTTAAAATACTTGAGCGTACAATGAAATGGATATTCCGGAAGCCTCGCATCTGGCATATTTGCCACAATAAATTTCTCCCATATCTTAGCCTGCTTCAAAAAATCTTCACTGAGATTTCCAATCCAGAATACTGAAGACGAATCCATCTCTGTCATCATCAACAATTGGTAAACCTTTTCCTTTGGCACTTCTACCAGACAGCCGTCTGGTGTACATCTTATTGTACAGTTCAACTTACACAATGCATCTCTTCCCAACAATGCAATAGGTGTATGTTCTGATACCAGTATGGGTATTGTAATTTTTTTGATTTTTATAGCAGAGCTCAATTGGTTCAGTAAGAGGAATCAGCTGTTTTACTCCCTCGAATCCGATTGTCCTAATGAGTTAATTGGACATAGGGAGATGTGTAGCATCTTCAGGCCGAACACAGGTAAAAGCAGCTCCGCTATCCGCCATCACTTCCAATGGTCGGTTGTTTATTTTCACCTCAATTGTTGGATATTTTTCCGGTCCTGATGCTACCAGCTGACACCCCCCTTTCGGATCTTCTGGGCACCCCTAGAATCCTTGCTCCGGGCCCCTATAGGGGTTCACCGGTCCTCCAGATGATCTTGACTGACCCCTGTATCTTCCTCTGAAATTCCCTCTGATGTTTCCTCCTGGCCCATTGCACTCACGGGCAAAGTGACCAACCTGTCCACAATTATAACACGCTATATGATCTGTATAGACGCCTTTTGTCATGCTTCCAAGTCCAACCACCTCTGCCAGTTTGCTCCTTACTGGTGAGGGCAGTCCCATCTGCAGTTTAGCTCTCAAAATTGACTGCTCAATTTGACTCACATCTGGATCATTTCCAGTAATATTTCTCCACACTTGATGGACTCTTGACACATAGGCTCTCGGATTTTCTTGTTGTCCTAGTGGGTCAATCAGAATGTTATCAAGATGCACATTTGTTGGAAACGTATCTTTCAGTGCTCTCCACAGACGATTCCTACTTGCAGCCAACAATTCAGGATCATTCACTGCAGTCCCCACATATCTATTGAGTCCCGCTCTCTGAAAAATGTCTTCCATACCTGGAATCCCAAGGAGATTAGCCAAAAGTCTCTTAATGTCTCCTATGGCAGACTGTGTTCCCACCGTAATTTCTTCCAATTTTGAAATCCAAGGATAGGCTCCATCTTGAAGAGTAGGCAGCTTCTCAAGTATATCTGACATATAGGTATTTTGCAAAGGCTTATATTCTAAGTTTTGTCCTCGAATGATCACTGGCATCATCTTCTTACTGGTGCTCCCTTGTCTTGGCCTTAATGTATACCTCTTCTCCAATTCTTGGGATCCTTTTTTCAGCAGTTTTTTCTTCTGTATCTTCAGGTTCTTGAGTTGTTCTTCCAGTTCTCTTACTTCTTCTAAATTATTCGCTTTATCCAGGCATGATACGCATCGGTCTATATCTCGTTCTATTTCTTCTGTGCTAGTCATTGTAGGATAAAATCCTCTTGAATATGAAGCACCTTTAATCTCCAAATCTTCATCGCTGTCTCCATCTTTTCTTTCATCAGAACTCGAATCTCTTGTATTCTTCTTCTTCAAACATCCATCAGCCCTTCTTTCCGCTCTGGCCAACCTCAGTCTGATCACAGGGTCATATCCACCCATGATCTCTTCTGAATCACTCTGATCATCATCATCATCATCATCAAGTTCCATCCTCCTGAACCTCATTCCACCCTTAGTTTCCAGACATCTCGGTTTTTTCTTACTTCTGGAGTTTGGATTCATTTTTATGGTCGTTTCTGCTTGTCCTCTCTCTATTATTCGTTCATCTTCATCTCTGATGCAATAATCACCCTCCTGAATGATCACTGGAAGCTGAGGATAGACGTCCTTAAACTCTACTTCTTTCTCATAAGGTGGGGGTCTTTTTGCTGAATCCGTATGTGAGAAAGGTGTACTGACTTCTGTCATTAGTTTTTCTGTCACCTTCACTGCATTTACAATTTTCTATATACCTTTGTTTCTTTTATCGTTGGTATCTTTTATCAGTTTTTATCCTTCATTTTCAAACAACTTAAGAACACCCTGCTCTCTTTGTCTCTTTTCTTTACGTTGTTCCCTTTTTTCCCTTTCTTTTGTTCTGCTTTATGAATTGACAGAAGCACTTTCATTATGTTGATGACGTCAGGGTTAAGAGTCCCTTCCACTGGCCATGGTTGTTCAATGTCAGGCCAACGTTTATTCCATTTTCCATATAACCTTGCATTACCATTAACTAGAGGATTACTATTTTGTACTATATCAACAGGTGTAATTACCTTCATAGTCCTGATGTCCTTTTTCCCCATTGTAACAACTGTTTTATATTCCTTTATTGTGAATTATTTTATTATTTTAGACTATATAGCTTATAGTTTCCTTCCTTTAATTATTAATATCTCTAGTTTATCAATTATCTTTTATTTATTGAAATTAAACAATTAATTAATCAATTTATGAATAATCAAAAAAATATTAAATAATATATATATATATATATATATATTTTTATTAAACAATTAATCAATCAATATTTATTTATTTATTTTTATTTATTTTACCAATTTATTAATTAGTGGCAATCTTACCACATCCGATCAGGAAAAGTAAAGGAAAGTAGTCAACTTCAGAGCAATCCAAAAAAGAAAATACCTATAATCCAGCAACACTACAGTACTCATAAACCAATTGCTTAATAAGCACCCAATGACCTTAATTTTACAGAATAATGTCAGTACTCGATTCCCAACACAACTCTAATCAAACCAACTCATTCACAAAAACTCCAATATGCAATTACATCAATTGATCAGTCTGTTGCCAAGTCCTTGTCAAATTGTCATAACATCAAATATGCTAGGCACACAAAATATCCTATAAGGGAAGGTAAGTTTTGTAAATAGAACAGTCCTGGCCTCAGTTTGACTGGATCCTGTTGCAGCAGACTCTGTCGCGTGATGTACACGTCAGCACTTCCGCTCTCTCTCTGTCTCCTCCCTCTCGTCTCTCATATGACAGAATAACAAAGAACAGACAAGAATTTAGTATTTTATGCACACACTGAGTTATTTCAACCATTCAATACTCCTCCGTTCACATTCGCGCTAAGAAATAAGCAAACAACTTAACTCAGGAATATTATAAATAGCTCAATAACATTTTATTTTATTTATTTTTAATCCGTCGACATATCTCTAGTTTATCAATTCGATAGGTCTCAAGAAAACAGTTTAATCTTCAAACAACAGCCGATTTAACAACCAGAATACACTATTAGTCTCTAAATCTTCTCTCTCTTTGTCTGCGTCTCCCCGCTGTCAAGGGCTGAGCGTAGATGTGGTGCAGAGGCTCTTCAACAGTCTTTAGTGAGGATCAAACAAATACAAAAGACTCACGGTGTCACGCTCGTCTACAAGAGAGGACCAATGCGCAGCGTTGAAGGTGAACATAATATATATTTATTAACTGATCACACGATCAAAACAATAACCAACGATGCGTGACGTCTAAGGTTACAACACGAACAAACCTTAACGGAACAAGAAACCACAACACAAAGTGAAAAGACCGATAGTTAAATATGGCTCCCAATCAGAGACAACCAGCTGACACTCGTTGCCTCTGATTGGGAGTCACTCAGGCCCACATAGATATACAAACATAGACTTACATACCCTGGCTCAACATAACATAGTCCCCAGAGCCAGGGCGTGACAGTACCCCCCCCCAAAGGCGCGGACTCCGACCGCGCCAAACAACCACAACAGGGGAGGGACCGGGTGGGCACTCCGCCTCGGCGGCGGATCCGGCTCCGGACATGACCCAGGCACGGGTTGTGCTGGACTGACGACGCGCACCCCTGGCTTGGTGCGTGGAGGAGGAACGGGCCTTACCAGGCTGACGACGCACACCGTAGGCTTGGTGCGTGGAGCAGGGACAGGCCGGACTGGGCTGACGAAGCACACCACTGACTTGGTGCGGGGAGCAGGAACGGGCCGGACCGGGCTGACGAAGCGCACCCCTGACTTGGTGCGGGGAGCTTGGATGGGCCGGACTGGGCTGGCGACGCGCACCACAGACTTGGTGCGGAGAGCAGGAACGGGCCGGACAGGGCTGACGAAACGCACCACAGACTTGGTGCGGAGAGCAGGCACGGGCCGTGCCGGACTGACGACGCACACCACTGGCTTGGTGCGGGGAGCTTGGATGGGCCGGACTGGGCTGGCGACGCGCACCACAGACTTGGTGTGGGGAGCAGGAATAGACCGGACCGTACTGGGGACACACACCACTGGCCCTACACCGGGATCTGGAACGGGCCGGACCGGACTGGCAACACACGCCAGTACCTCTCGCCGTGCCTCTACATCCTCCATCCCCTCTTCGACCAGTGGCCCCCGTAACCTGGCGGCCTCCTCTGGCAACCCACTGGGCCGCTCTATCGCGGCCTCCTGCTGGTCCGACGTCGTGAGCCCCCCCCTAAAAAATTTCTGGGAGTCTCTCTTCCCCGTGGGCCAGGCCTCGATAATTCTCGCCCACCTCTCGCTCCTCTGCTTCCAATCTCCGTCATTCAGCTCCTCATTCGGCTTGACCCAGTCGAAGCTCTGCCTCCACTGTTGCCAAGTCCACCTACTCTGCTCCTCACTAGGCTGCTTGGTCCAGTTCTGGTGGTTTCTTCTGTCACGCTCGTCTACGAGAGAGGACCAATGCGCAGCGTTGAAGGTGAACATAATATATATTTATTAACTGATCACACGATCAAAACAATAACCAACGATGCGTGACATCTAAGGTTACAACACGTACAAACCTTAACGGAACAAGAAACCACAACACAAAGTGAAAAGACCGATAGTTAAATATGGCTCCCAATCAGAGACAACCAGCTGACACTCGTTGCCTCTGATTGGGAGTCACTCAGGCCCACATAGATATACAAACATAGACTTACATACCCTGGCTCAACATAACATAGTCCCCAGAGCCAGGGCGTGACACACGGCAAAATCCCAGCCGGAGGGCAAGCGAAACAATTACGCACACAGGGAACAGTGCGTAACCCAAACTGCGCACACAGTGCGGACACTCTCTCAAAACAAAAACAAAACGAGAGAGAACAAACTGATGCCTAGCTGACACGAAACAATTACACACAACACATGACAAAACCTAAGAGAACTTATAGGGCACATAATCAACACTAACAAGGAACAGGTGTACAAACAGACCAAACCAAACGAACATCGAAACATAGAACGGTGGCAGCTAGTACTCCGGAGACGACGACCGCCGAAGCCTGCCCGAACAAGGAGGAGGAGCAGCCTTGGCCGAAACCGTGACACCCGCAGAGGAGTGGCACATTTGCCCTTACGTAACTCTAGAGTCATAAAATCACGCGCATGCGTAGTTCATACACCAATACGAGTTCAGGGTGGATGGAGCTCTCTCCCAGCTCTCTCCAAGCCAGACAACAGAAAGTTAACAATCCCGCTATACCTCCTCTCTTTTACCCCTCATAGACAAACAATAACACTTAACAGAGCTCACAAACCATAGGACACAAATCCTACTCTATTCTACACACAGTTTAAGAGGCTTAATCCATTCCTATGGACCCCTAAGGTAGCATGCAGCATGTAGCATGTAGCATGTAGCATGTAGCATGTTACCTCCATTGCGCCGTATAATTCCTTTGTTCTAAATTTGTGCTACCACGAGGTCCGCGGAAATTCAATGAGCGGTCACATCAATCATATAATTCGTCAACCACATGTTGAGAGGTAACTTACAACCGAATATATATACCACAGCCTCAAGTCCCCTGGACTCACCTAAATACACCTAACGTGTTTTTAGGATTTTTGGCCCATCCTAAGGATCGCCTCCTTAAGAGGGCTTTCCATAGATTCGCAACAGTTCTAATTTGTACACATTTACCCTAGTTCCTGACCTTATTCCCTCTATTCTTCAATAGTTATAGACACTCCCCCCCTGTTTGCGTTGTTTTACCAGCGCAAACAAATTTAGAATTTTTAGAACAGACTCCTATCCCACAGCAAATAACAGCAACATCTGCACACATAAGTCCTTTAAACGGTACATCTCTCCAGCGCACACACCCATAAGCAAGCGAATCAACCCGCGCACAAAATTGTGAGAAATCTCACCTTATGAGCCGGCGTCTTGAGCGGGAGTCACTTCGCAGCACATGAATGGAACACTAGAGAGACGCATCACGTCCCAAACGTTCCTCGCCGCCATTTCTGTTGTTTATAAAGAATAATGCTAATCTTTGCTGTGAGACCAAGGAGTCCGCTTACACTGTACTTTGATTATAAAGTTTTATTTATATCACAAGATTTCAGCATAAGTTTACAGACGTCTGCAGCATCTGAAAAACAGCGACCCAAAATAATATGTTTGTTCTGATCTCCTTTGTCTCAACCAAGTATTTATAATCTTTACCATGCTGTGGGTGGTTTCCCATACAGACCAATGACCTGTCTCCACACAACAGACTTCCTCTGTTCTATGGGGTGTCCCCACAAAACTGCTCCCCAGATGCTCCCTCCAAGCTGAATAAACATCCTCTCAGATACCATTTTGAAAACGTTAGCAAAGTCATAATTCCTCAGATACTACAAAGGTTTTCCCATCTCATCTCCACAGAGGAACTCTGGAGCTCTGTCAGAGTGACCATCGGGTTCTTGGTCACCTCTCTGACCAAGGCCCTTCTCCCCCGATTGCTCAGTTTGGCCGGGCGGCCAGCTCTAGGAAAAGTCTAGGTGGTTCCAAACTACTTCCATTTGGTTCTTGGGGACCTTCAATGCTGCAGAGAATTGTTGTATCGTATATGAAGATTATGTCTTTGTTAAATGTTTTTCATGAAGAAATGGAATGTTGTTTATGTTAGTATCAAAAGGGAATGTTTTGGTGTGACGTCACATACAACAGACAGGAAGTGTGTTGTAGACAGGGGAGACTGGTGATTGGCCAGAAGAGGGAGCATCTTTTTGCATTGTTTATAAATAGGGGCTAGACTACAGAAAGGGCAGAACGGCCATGACAAACTGGGACGCCGTTCTCCAGGCACCGCGGGTCTGTAACTTATGCTGTAACCTCGTGATTTTAATAAAAGCCTCTAACACGGTGCAGCTTGAGCGGACTCTTTGTTGACAGCAATAATTGCCACCATTCACCCGATACGACAAATGGCGCCCAGCGTGGGGCTGGTCTGCACCTCTCCTGTGTTTCATTCAGCCGCCAGGCTAACTCGCTTTGAAGCATGGCCAGATAAGGGTGAGTTTTCCTTACCGCTTTGGAGCTTGTTAGATTGGATACGACTTGTGTACACTGGAGAGATGTACCATACGACCGTGCCTCGGGTGGCGTTGTTGCTGTCGACTAGGAGGCTGCCTAAAATGTTATTCCATTGGAAACGGCAGATAATTGGAATTTTAGAGCATAAAACGGTAGGAATTAAGTATTGAAGGTGTACAATTAAAACAGATATGCGCATTCATTAGGGCACTGTACCGCTTAAGACCCCGGGGGGGCCATTTAGAAAATGATGGGCCGGCAAATCCGCGTGCACGATAGAATGTGCATTCGGTGGGTTTTAAAGAAAACTCGGTTTGATGGGATTTATCTGATTGTGATTATGACTCGACTCTCGTCCGACGGGGGGTTTGATTGGGTTTGATTTCTCGGTGTAATGGTCATTAATCCACGGTAGCAAAAACGGTAGGATAAATATGTTAAAATAAATAGGGCAGTGCAGGATGTTTGTTTGTGTGGTAGGCCGCAGTTAGCTAAAGGCTAAGGCTAATGTTAATGCTAAATGGGATTGGGTTTCATGCTACATGGTACATAGCGGCTAATGCTAAATGCTAAGGCTAATTGTGTTGCGTGCTACATGCTAACGGATATCCTTAGAGGGCCATTGCGATGGATTAAAGCCTCTTAAATTTGTTTGTATGTGGGTGGAATTCAGAGTTCTACGCAAATGTGAGTTCTGTTATGTGTAATTGTCTGAGTATAAGGTATAAAATAGTGAAGCTGTAGCGTAATGCTATCGGTCTAGTGTTTGGGAATCGTATCATTGAATGCATTTGCGCATGCGTTTAATTTTGCGACACTACACTACAGAAAGAGGGAGTTTATGGCACGAGATTAGGACACGTTTTGGTTTACGGCACTAAACTACAACACGAGGGTATAGTAAAACTACAAAAACGGGATTGTGGGTAACGTGTCATATT
The DNA here is from genome assembly GCF_964263955.1 of Coregonus lavaretus. Lineage (NCBI taxonomy): Eukaryota > Metazoa > Chordata > Actinopteri > Salmoniformes > Salmonidae > Coregonus > Coregonus lavaretus. The sequence continues at coordinate 36,728,459 of NC_140000.1, read as the reverse complement.
TCTGGGGGGCTGCGTGTCGCAGGGAGAGAAATAGACACAGACGAGGAAACAAAGAGAAGATATATTTTGACACGAGTATTCTAGTTTAAACGGCGGTTGGTTAAAGATGAAACTTGTTTTGTGACCTATTGAATTGATAAATGAGAGAGATATGTTGACGGAGTATAATGAATTAAATTAAAGACGGATTAAAATAAAATAAAAATGTTTTTGAGCGATCTATTTAGTTCTGAGTTTAGTCTTAGAGTGAATAATGTAGAACGAATGAATATTGAATGGTTGGAAATACTCAGTGATTGCATTAACTACTAAAATCTGTTTCTGTGTCTTTGTTCCCTTGTCATATGAGAGACAGGAGAGAGAGAGAGAGGAGATACAGGAAGTGCTGACGTGACATCACGTGACGCGGCAGAGGATCAGATATCAGGCTAGTTCACAAAATCATCCCTTACAAAATATTTGATGTTATGACCATTTCACATAGGCTTGGCAAATACTATTTCATTAAAAATTGCATTTTGGAGGCTCTGTGCATCACTGGGGTTTGATTGGAATTGTGTTGGGAATCAAGGACTGACATTATTCTGTAAATTTAAGATATTTGGGTGCATATTAAACAATGGGATTTATAAAAATCAAAGGGTTGTAAGGTTAGAAGGCTTTGTTTTTGGGGATTGCTTTGAAGTTGACTAACTTACATTTGCATTTGATGGGTTGTGGTAAGATAGACAACACTAATTGATAAATTGGTGACATAGGATATAGGAATAAAAATTGGTTTTAATTATTCATGATTTTTAATTGATTTATAAAAAAAAAAAAAAAAGGGTTATATTAATAATTGAAGGGGGGAAGCCATAGGCTATATAGTCTAAAATAAAATAATTCACGATAAAGGAATATAAAAGGGTTGTTACAATGGGGAGAAAGGACAGCAAGGCTATAAAAGTCAGTACACCGGTTGATATAGTACAAAATGGTAATCCTTTAGTTAAGAGTAGTGCTAGGTTATCCGGCAAATGAAACAAAAGTTGCCCTTCATTCTCAAACAAAAACTGATAAAAGATTCCAGCGATAAGATAAACAACGGAGTTGTTAGGTTTATATTAATAATTAGAGGGGGGAAGCCATAGGCTATATAGTCTAAAATAAGATAATTCATAATAAAGGAATATAAAAGGGTTGTTACAATGGGGAGAAAGGACAGCAAGGCTAGATGAAGGTGATTACACCGATTGATATAGGGAAAAAAAATAGTAATCCTTTAACTAAAGTAGTGTTAGAAAGTAGTGTTAGGAAAACTAATGGCAGAAGTTAGTACACCTTTCTCACATACGGATTCAGCAAAATGACACCCATCTTATGAGAAGGGAAGGAGAGCTTAGGGATGTTTATCCTCAGCTTCCAGGGATCATCCAGGAGGGTGATTGTTGCATCAGAGATGGAGATGAACGATTAATAGATAGAGGACAAGCAGAAACGACGATAAAGATGAATCCAAAACTCCAGAAGGAAGGAAATTAGATGTCTGGAAGAGAAGAGTGAGGTTAAAAAAGACGAGGATGATGAAGATGAGAGTGATTGAGAAGAGGTCATGCATGGGTGGATATGACTCTGTGATCAGAAGGAAGTTGGCAAGAGAGGAAAGAAGAAGGATACTAGAGATTTGATCTCTGATGGAAGTTGAAGGAAGAAGGATACACGAGATTTGATCTCTGATGAAAGCAAAGATGAAGAAAGCGATGAAGATTTGGAGATTAAAGGTGCTTTATGTTCAAGAGGATTTTATCCTACAAGGACTGGCACAGAAGAAATAGAAGGAGATATAGACCGAGGCTTATCAGGCCTGGAGGAAGCGAGGACTTTGGGAGAGGTAAGAGAGCTAGAGGAACAGCTCGAGACGTTGAAGAGAGAAGGAGAAAACCTGCTGAGAACATTTTTAATCCCAAGAATTGGAGGAGAAGAAGAATACATTGAGGCAAAGATGCTGAAGAAGATGATGGAAGATGATATTTTGAGGACAGAACTTAGAATATAAGCTTTTGAAGAATCCTGATATGTCAACAGCAAGAAAGAACAGGACGAAGAAACTCTGAGAAAACTCAATCATACAACTGGTGGAGAAGAGAAGCTTTGGTTATGAAGAATCAGAGTGAACCAAATCAACAATCACTGTTACAGCTTCAACTGAACAATATCAAATGCAATTGTACCAGCCAAGGGGGGTACCAAATGTTCCATATCCACAGCCAGTTTCTGGACAGACACAGAATTGGAGAGGAAGAGGACGAGAAGGCTTAGAAGGAGGAGGAAGATTTCAGCTACACTTCCAGCAACTTTCAGAAGACTGTTATAATTGTGGACAGATTGGGTACTTTACCTGTGAGTGCAACAAGTCAGGAGGAAAAACAGAGAACATTTTTAATGAAGATACAGGGGCAATTCAAGATCACCTGTTCTCCAGGTGAACCCTAAAGATTCTAGAGTGCCTAGAAGATACGAGGGGGGTGTCAGCTGATAGCATCGATTAGAGAAGAAGAGAAAATAGCTAACAATTGAAGTAAAACCAGAGGACTATGAGAAGTGATAGTGAATAGTGTAAAAACGTATCTGTGTTCAGCCTAAAGAGGTTAAACATCTCACTATGTAAAATTAACTAATTAGGATAGGGATTGGAGGTAGTAAACAGCTAATTACTCTTAAGGAACCAATTGAGCTCTGCTATAGAACTCAAAGAGAAATCAAAATAGACATACTAATATTAGTACCTATTGCATTATTGGGAAGAGATGCATTGTGTAAAGTGAACTGTACAATAAGATGTACACTAGACGACTGTCTGGTAGAAGATTTTTAAAAAAGTAGGGTTTTTGGGAATCATTTGCTTAAAAAGATAATATCATAGGAAGGATGATAATCTATTAGACTGCCTATTAGACAATCTGTCTGAAAAAAGTTAAAAGGGGTGACTGTTATTCTGGGTTACATTCTTACACCAAGAGATTTCAGGCTAGGCTAAAAGGTGTTTAGTCGTTTGCCAAGTCTGTGTAAAAAAAGTCAGAAGCAGGTGGGGACTTTCCCAATCACATATTCTAAAAATTTGGTGGTAAAGGGATTTTGTGAATAAATCAGTGGAAAAGGTTTTTAAAGGTTAGGAGAAAAAGATTAGATTAAAATAAGTTAGGAGAACTAGGTTGAAGGAACTCTAAGACAGTAAGCTAAGTTTCAAAGTTAGTAGTAAGAGAGAGAGAACAGTGGGGAAGGACATTTTAGAGTTTAGTGGGAAGATATGGTAGGAGTTTAGATCTGTTAGGAGCAGATGCATTGAGAAAGTATGTGTTGCTGAATGATAAGAGAAGATTGAGTATCTATATTTACAGTTCCAGCAGGGAGATCAAGGTAATTATAGGTGTATTTTTTATAATCAAAAGTTTGAAAGTCAGGGATTAGAGATAGGACTGAGAGTTGGGAAAAAGTGACACTAGTGGTGATAGATGGAAGTACAAGCAAAGACTTCAAATCTTTGGAAAATGGATTAAGTAACAATAAGGACATTAACACGTCAGTCTATTAAAACAACAGTGAGAAGCAATTTAACTCTTTCAACATTGATAGTTATTAAAGCCAGAAATATATCGCATTTGATTATAAGGGAACCAATAGCTCACCAATTTTAGGAAAAATACTTATTAGGGTTAGGATGGGGACGTTCCTCCCACATGGAGAGATAATTATGGAGAAGAAGTATTGTTATCAGGACCAAGAGTAGAAGCTGTTGCACCTAATCAAAGGAGGTATAGTTTGGAAGAGGGTTAGGAGTGACTGTTCACTTATGTTGCGTAATGTTACAGAGAAAGGTCAGGGAGAATATATGTGTACTTATCTAGTGCAAGCATTAGAATTTGTTCCGGTTAAGAATTATTGGTTAAAAGGCTATGTAATTCATAAAGTAACGCTTATAATGGAAGAGTTGAGGTCTGTTGTAGCCTCCACAGTCATTGAGGGAGTTCAGGAGGAGTAGATTACAGTAGCCACTCCAACAGTGAATAATACACAGAGGATATCGGTAGTGAAGAGTGTTAATACATCAACTACATCAAATACTTTAATGGTAACTTTGGAAGGGATTAATGATACGATGGCAATAGCAAATGTAGGAAGTATGACACCGACAACAACTTTTCTGAAATTAAAGGGGGTAGCAAGAAGGACTCAGGGGTTATGTTACGGTTGGAGAGTGCTGTCAAGGATAGTACGAATAGGGTTAAAATAGGAGAGCAGATAGTGGTAGAGACAATATAGATTCATCTGAAATAGTGAATGATACTATCATGGAGGTACAGGATGAGGTCTTTGATTTTAATGTAGGGAGGAGAAAAACTAAATGCATGTAGTTTGATTCTTCTGTTGTGAAAATTAGAGATAGATGGCCAGGTAGGAATCTTTGGTTCCAGCGGTTAACTCATTTTGTAAGATCAGTGAGGAATCTTGAGGGTCCATGTCTGTTGAGAATTCCAGTCAAACATGTTAGAGACGGTCGCTCGACCTCTATCAAGTATGTGTCGATCTTATGCTTTGTCATGACTGTGGTAGCAACAACAATCAGTAACAGATAAAATAATGTCGTTGTCAAAACATTTGTTTAAGCCTAGGGTTAGGTGTTATTAGGTTAAGTGAATTAACTTGTGTGAATTTGTTGGATGGTAAAGAAAAATCAGGTAACAGCGTAACTGAAGCATTTGAGGTGTAACCATTGAGGGCTAAAAGTTGTTTTGTTCTAATAAAACATATGAGGTAAGGGGTATGTTTATGGGAATATCAGATTGTGATGTTATATGATAACTTTGGGTATGCATGATCTTAAGGGTAGTAATGAGAAATATGTTACTTTTTATGTACCAGGTAGTAAGAACAGCAGGACTTTGATGGTTAAAAGATTAGCTTTTGCCTGACAATGTGACTATGGGGAATTTTAGAGATATTTGGAGGGTTTGTGGTGATAAAGCATATATATTCTTACCCTATGGATAGACAGGATGTTGTTACATGTCAACGTTGAAGCTTCCATATGAGGTTTTTACCATTATAAGAGGGGTAGCACCGGACACAGAAATCTGAAGCTATATTTGAAATTGGATGAAAAGAGACATGGCTACATGTCATAGTCTTCAAGCCTATCATTGAAGGATAAATCTAAGGGAGAAGGGGGGACTTTTTCCATGGTATGGTGTAACATAAGGTTAGTTATACTTTGAGTCCAGATAGTTCAGATATTATCACTAGGGTTATATATGCATTGAAGAATATAAGGGATGCGTTTGGGAGATCTGAGAAGACTTGGTTGCAAGATCAGGTAGGCCAGTAGGGGCAGTGATGGGTTACATTTAATGGCAGCTTTGATAACACTGTGTGTGATGTTTGTAATTTGTTACTGACCTTTGAGAAAGCTATGATATTGAGATAGGTTGGAGAGTGATGCCTGGAGACAACACTCAGATGCTGGTGTTGACTGTTCCTGATCTGGATGAAGATGGAATGGATAAATATCATTTTTGATTATTTGATGATTTTTCAAATTTTTTTTTTTTTTTTTTTTTCAATATTAGGGTGATGTTGGTATGATTTTATGAATCAAGGGGGGAAGAGGTTAATGTGATTCATACATCATTTATATATCATTTTTATATTCTTAGTTGATATTGATGGTCAATTTGAAAGTGTTGTTTTGCAAAAGATACTGTTTGGTCTTTCCTTTTCTTTCAGAAGCATTTGGGGAACATATGGAGATTGAAATACTCAAACAGGGACAATATGAAGGGACAATATGACTGGAGGAGATGAAACAAGGAGGGTGTGGAAAGATTCCGATTCCATCATCAACAAATCCATTGGAAGAGGAGACTACGGGGAGATGAAGTGTAGTGGACTACATTCCAGTGTCTGCAATGAAATATAGACATGTGTAATACATAATTGTGTCATATTCTTAGGGATTAATTTTTGTAGAAGGATATTTGATGTTATTGAATACATGTGAGGATCTTAGATGTTTTTGTTTATTTCGGTGATGTTTAGGGACAGGGAATTTAGGCAGGGAGAGGTTCACTGTAGGGTCCAATGGGTTGACCAGCCTTACAAGTGGATGTTTTTGGATAGGATTTTGTTTGCAGGGGCTTACATGTGTATTTAATTGCATCATAGTTTCAAATGCATTTACATTGTTTATGAGGTTATCTGGAGTACCGAGGTGGTTGCCTGGGGCAGAGGGACCGTGAGAGAATTTTACTGTCTTGATTGATGGATGGAAGGTTGCCGGACAGTTTTTCGCTCTTACACTCCATAGAGATTTGTTCATATTTCATAGTAATGTATTCACACTTCATAAACAGTTGTTCATATTTCATAGAAAGGTATTTACACTCTAGAGGAGAATGTTTTTGGTTTAATGTTAAAGATACTCAATAAGATAAATTGTTACTGGTCATAATCCTATTCTGTTTGTTTTCGAGACTTAGTTCGTCTCGAAGGGGGGAATATCGTATATGAAGATTATGTCTTTGTTAAATGTTTTTCATGAAGAAATGGAATGTTGTTTATGTTAGTATCAAAAGGGAATGTTTTGGTGTGACGTCACAATTTAAATAAATGAGAGAGATATGTTGACGGAGTATAATGAATTAAAAACAGGGGAGACTGGGGGGTTGCTGTTACCTTATTACCTTTCATTGATTCACATTAATCTCCAAACCATTATGGTAGGCTATGGTGCCAGACCCCATAGGCATTGTGGCTATTGAAAGAGCCTCTGGGCTTCTAATTGTGTCTCTACTAAGCATTCATTCAGCATCGACAGAGAAGCAACACAAATGCAACACTGAGAAATTATGTTCTTTTATCATGTTTTGTTTTTGTCTTCTGGCCGAGTTACGCTGACTTTCACCCTTCACCGAGTCTCCTCTCACCTCTCACTGCCAGGGACGGCTTCCTACCTGTAAATTACAAAGTACACTGTGATCAAGCTCGCATGTCACTATCGTGGACTATCCTAGCACCCGTGGGTGTGTGGGTGAAAGGGGCTCCTGTACATTTCTGTGTGTGTTTGTGTGAGAGAAAGAGGGAGAGAGCGAGAGAGAGAGAGTGAGTGAGTGTGTATGTGTGCATGCAAGTGTGTGAGGAATAACATTGTCAGTGTGTGACCCTTCACCGAGTGTGGGAGGATGACATGTGTAAATATGTAGATGTATAAGCATACTCCTGTGGGCAGTATGGAGCGCATGTCATCCTTTGATTACCATGCTAACTGGATCTAATTGATAATATCACATGCGGACAGTAATTTGAACCTATTGAACCTAGTCCATTCCACTAACAAAGCTCTGAGAATAACAATCTATAGAAATAACTCACAACATAGAGTCGGCTTCATGGAAAAATATGTTTTTCTCAAAATAATACGAATAATAATGTTTTCAGATTGTCGTATCGGGTGAATGGTGGCAATTATTGCTGTCAACAAAGAGTCCGCTTAGGCTGCACCGTGTTTTAGAGGCTTTTATTAATATCCCACGGTTACAGCATAAGTGACAGATGTCATGACATCCGGAGAGCGACGCCTCAGAATGGCCGCTCTGCCCTTTCATCGTTTAACCCCTACTTATAAACAATGCAAAAAGATGGGCTCCCTCTTCTGGCCAATCACCAGTCTCCCCTGTCCACAACACACTTCCTGTCTGTTGTATGTGGCGTTACACTAAAACATTCCCTCTTGATACTAAAATTAACGTCCTCTCTGGTTCCACTTAAAACATTAACAACGTCATAATCTCAATACACGACATATCCCCCCTTCGAGACGAACTAAAAGTCTCGAAAACAAACAGAATAGGATTATGACAAGTAACAATTTATCTTATTGAGTATCTTTAACATTAAACCAAAAAACATTATTCTCTAGAGTGTAAATACCTTTCTATGAAATATGAATAACTGTTTATGAAGTGTGAATACATTACTATGAAATATGAACAAATCTTTATGGAGTGTGAATACATTACTATGAAATATGAACAAATCTTTATGGAGTGTAAGAGCGAAAAACTGTCCGGCAGCCATCTTTTCAGATATCCATCCATCAATCAAGACAGTAAAATTCTCTCACGGTCCCTCTGCCCCAGGCAACCACCTCGGTACTCCTGATAAACTCATAAACAATGTAAATGCATTTGAAACTATGATGCAATTAAATACACATGTAAGCCCCTGCAAACAAAATCCTATCCAAAAAATATCCACTCTAAGGCTGGTCAACCCATTGGACCCTATAGTGGACCTCTCCCTGCCTAGACTCCCTGTCCCTAAGCATCACCGAAATAAACAAAAACATCTAAGATCCCCACATGTATTCAATAACATCAAATATCCTTCTACAAAAATTTATCCCTAAGGCTATGACACAAATTATGTATTACACATGTCTATATTTCATTGCAGACACTGGAATGTAGTCCACTACACTTCATCTCCCCGTAGTCTCCTCTTCCAATGGACTGTTGATGATGGAATCGGAATCTTTCCACCCCTCCTTGTTTCATCTCCTCCAGTCATATTGTCCCTTCATATTGTCCTTGTTTGAGTATTTCAATCTCCACATGTTCCCCCAAATGCTTCTGGAAGAAAAGGAAAGACCAAACAGTATCTTTTGCAAAACAACACTTTCAAATTGACCATCAATATCAACTAAGAATATAAAAATGATATATAAATGATGTATGAATCACATTAACCCTTTCCCCCCTTTGATTCATAAAATCATACCAAAATCACCCTAATATTGAAAAAAAAAAAAAAAATGAAAAATGATCAAATGATCAAAAATGATATTTATCCATTCAGTTCCACTTGTCCATCTTCATCCAGATCAGGAACAGTCAACACCGGCATCTGAGTGTTGTCTCCAGGCATCACTCTCCAACCTATCTCAATATCATAGCTTTCTCAAAGGTCAGTAACAAATTACAAACCTCACACACAGTGCTATCAAAGCTGCAATTAAAATGTAACCCATCACTGCCCCTACTGGCCTACCTGATCTTGCAACCAAGTCTTCGCTGACTTCCAGCTCCTTCAGATATACCAAATGCATCCCTTATATTCTTTAATGCATATATAACCCTAGTGATAATATCTGAACTATCTGGACTCAAAGTATAACTAACATTATCAATAGGATCTTCCCAAATGTTACACCATACCATGGAAAAAGTCCCCCCTTCTCCCTTAGATTTATCCTTCAATGATAGGCTTGAAGACTATGACATGTAGCCATGCCTCTTTTCATCCAATTTCAAACCTAGCTTCAGATTTCTGTGTCCGGTGCTACCCCTATTTTAATGGTAAAAGCCTCATATGGAAGCTTCAACGTTGACATGTAACAACATCCTATCCATCCATAGGGTAAGAATATATATGCTTTATCACCACAAACCCTCAAAATATCTCTAAAATTCCCAATAGTTATATTGACAGGCAAAAGCTGATCTTTTAACCATCAAAGTCCTGCTGTTCCTACTACCTGGTACATAAAACGTTACATTATATTTGTCCTCTCTAACCTTATGTTCGTGCTTATCTAAAGTCATCATATAATCATCACAATCTGATATTCCCATAAACATACCCCTTACCTCATATGTTTTATTAGAACCAAACAACTTTTAGCCCTCAATGGTTACACCTCAAACGCTTCAGGGCTCGCTGTTACCTGATTTTTCTTCCCATCTAACAAATGCACACAAGTTCATTCACTTAACCCAAGAACACTTAAACCTAGGCTTAAACAAATGTTTTGACAACGACATTATTTTATCTGTTACTGATTGTTGCTGATACCACAGTCATGACAAAGCATAATACTGACACACACACTTGATAGAGGTCGAGCGACCGTCTCTAACATGTTTGTTGCTGGAATTCTCAACAGACATGGACCCTCAAGATTCCTCACTGATATTACAGAATGAGCTGTTGGAACCAAAGATTCCTACCTGCTATCTTTAATTTTCACAACAGAAGAATCAAACCACATGCATTTAGTTTCTCTCTTCCCTAACGAGCGGTACTGATCAGATACCTCTCCTTGTCTGTCATTAAAATCAAAGACCTCATCCTGTACCACCATGATAGTATCCTTCACTATTTCAGATGAATCTATATTCTCTCTACTACTATCTGCTCTCCTATTTTAACCCTATTCGTACTATCATTGACAGCACTCTCCAATTCGTACCATAAACCCGAGTCCTTCTTGCTACCCCCTTTAATTTCAGAAAAGTTGTTGTCGGTGTCATACTTCCTACATTTGCTATTGCCATCGTATCATTAATCCCTTTCCACAGTTACCATTAAAGTAGTTGACTTAGTTGATGTATTAACACTCTTAACTACTTCTAGTGCGAAAGTTCCCGATATCCTCTGTGTATTATTTACTGTTGGAGTGGCTACTGTAATCTACTCCTCCTGAACTCCCTCAATGACTGTGGAGGCTACAACAGACCTCAACTCTTCCATTATAAGCGTTACTTTATGAATTACATAGCCTTTTAACCAATAATTCTTAACCGGAACAAATTTTAATGCTTGCACTAGATAAGTACACATATTCTCCCTAATCTTCTCTTATCATTACGCAACATAAGTGAACAGTCACTCATAACCCTTTTCCAAACTATACCTCCTTTGATTAGGTGCAACAGCTTCTACTCTTGGTCCTGATAACAATACTTCTTCTCCATAATTATCTCTCCATGTGGGAGGAACGTCCCCATCCTAACCCCAATAAGTATTTTCCCTAAAATTGGTGAACTCTTTGCTTGTACTTCCATCTATCACCACTAGTGTCAAATGACGTAAATGTAACTTACATTCACTCTCTCTTCCTACTCTAAACCCTAACTTTCAAACTTTTGATTATAAAAAATACACCTACAATTACCTTGATCTTCCTACTCTAAAGTGTCCTTCACCATTGTTCTCTCTCTTACTACTAACTTTGAAACTTAGCTTACTGTCTTAGAGTTCCTTCAACCTAGTTCTCCTAACTTATTTTAATCTAATCTTTTCTCCTAACCTTTAAAAACCTTTTCCCACTGATTTATTCACAAAATCCCTTTACCACCAATTTTTAGGATATGTGATTGGGAAAGTCCCCCTGCTTCTGACTTCTTTACACACAGACTTGGCAAACGACTAAACACCTTTTATTCCTAGCCTGAAATCTCTTGGTGTAAGAATGTAACCCAGAATAACAGTCACCCCTTTTAACTTTATTTTCCAGACAGATTGTCTAATAGGCAGTCTAATAGATTATCATCCTTCCTATGATATTATCTTTTTAAGCAAATATGATTCCCAAAAACCCTAATTTTTAAAATCTTCTACCAGACATCCGTTTAGTGTACATCTTATTGTACAATTCAATTTAAACAATGCATCTCTTCCCAACACTGCAATAACAGTATCTTCTAATATTAGTATGTCTATTTTAATTTCTCCTTGATTTTTTATAGCATAGCTCAATTGGTTCCCTAAGAGTAATTAACTGTTTTACTACCTCAAATCCCTATCCTAATTAGTTCATTTTACATAGTGAGATGTTTAACCTCTTTAGGCTGAACACAGATAAGTTTTTCCACTATTCACCATCACTTCTCATAGTCCTCTGGTTTTACTTCAACTGTTAGATATTTTATCTTCTTCTCTAAATCGGTGCTATCAGCTGACACCCCCCTTCGTATCTTCTAGGCTCTAGAATCCTTAGGGTTCACCTGAGAACAGGTGATCTTGACTGGCCCCTGTATCTTCCTTAAAAATGTTCTCTGTTGTTTCCTCCTGGCCCATTGCAATCACAGGTAAAGTAACCAACCTGTCCATAATTATAACAGTCTTCTGAAAGTTGCTGGAAGTGTAGCTGAAATCTTCCTCCTCCTTCTAAGCCTTCTCGTCCTCTTCCTCTCCAATTCTGTGTCTGTCCAGAAACTGTCTGTGGATATGGAACACCTGGTACCCCCCTTGGCTGGTACAATTGTATTTGATATTGTTCAGTTGAAGCTGTAACAGTGATTGTTGATTTGGTTCACTCTGATTCGTCATAACCAAAGCTTCTCTTCTCCACCAGTTGTATGATTGAGTTTTCTGAGAGTTTCTTCGTCCTGTTCTTTGTTGTTGACATATCAGGATTCTTCAACAGCTTATATTCTAAGTTCTGTCCTCGAAATATCATCTTCCATCATCTTCTTACTTTTCCTCTGTGCCAGTCCTTGTAGGATAAACTCCTTTTAAATACACAGCACCTTCAGTCTCCTCTTTCTCGCTGTCTTCATCTGAACTCGAATCTCTTGTATCCTTCTTCCTTCAACTTCCATCAGAGATCAAATCTCTAGTATCCTTCTTCTTTCCTCTCTTGCCAACTTCCTTCTGATCACAGAGTCATATCCACCCATGATCTCTTCTCAATCACTCTGATCTTCATCATCTTCTTCCTTAACCTCACTCTTCTCTTTCAGACATCTCATTTTCTTCCTTCTGGAGTTTTGGATTCATCTTCATTGTCGTTTCTGCTTGTCCTCTATCTATTATTCATCTTCATCTCTGATGCAACAATCACCCTCCTGGATGATCCCTGGAAGCTGAGGATAAACATCCCTAAGCTCTACTTTCTTCTCGTAAGGTGGGTGTCTTTTCGCTGAATCCGTATGTGAGAAAGGTGTACTAACTTCTGCCATTAGTTTTTCTGTCGCCTTCTCTATACCGTTGTTTATCTTATCGCTGGAATCTTTTATCAGTTTTTGTTTGAGAATGAAGGGCAACTTTTGTTTCATTTGCCGGATAACCTAGCACTACTCTTAACTAAAGGATTACCATTTTGTACTATATCAACCGGTGTACTGACTTTTATAGCCTTGCTGTCCTTTCTCCCCATTGTAACAACCCTTTTATATTCCTTTATCGTGAATTATTTTATTTTAGACTATATAGCCTATGGCTTCCCCCCTTCAATTATTAATATAACCCATTTTTTTTTTTTTTAATAAATCAATTAAAAATCATGAATAATTAAAACCAATTTTTATTCCTATATCCTATGTCACCAATTTATCAATTAGTGGTGGCTATCTTACCACAACCCATCAAATGCAAATGTAAGTTAGTCAACTTCAAAGCAATCCCAAAAACAAAGCCTCTAACCCTTCAACACTACAATTCCCATAAACCCTTATTTTAATTTTACAGAATAATGTCAGTCCTTGATTCCCAACACATCTGTAATTAACCCAAGTGATGCACATAGCCTCCAAAATGCAATTTTTAATGAATCAGTTTGCCAAGCTTATGTGAAATTGTCATAACATCAAATATTTTGTAACCAGACCAGTCTCAAAACCTTTTTGACTTGATCCTCTGCCGCGTCACGAGACGCTACATCACGCACTTCCTGTATCTCCTCTCTCTCTCCTCTCGCTTATCGTTCCTCTCATATGACAGAAGAACAGAGACACAGGAAAAGATTTTAGTAGTTAATGCAATCACTGAGTTATCTCAACCATATTCAACATTCCTTCGTTCACCCATTATTCACTCTAAGACTAAACTCAGAACTAATTATCGATCGCTCAAAAACATTTTATTTAATTTTAATCGTCTTCAAATTCAATTTATTATAATCCGTCAATATATCTCTCTCATTTATCAATTCAATACGTCACAAACCAAGTTTCATCTTTAACCAACCGCCGCTTTACAACTAGAAGACTCGTGTCCAAATATATCTTTGTCTGTGTGTTTCTCTGTCTTCCTGCAGCCCCCAACAGAAATATGACCCATTAGCAAAAACGTGTTGTAGTTTAGTACCGTAACCCAAAACGTGTCCTAATCTCGTGCCATAAACTACAACTCCCATGTTTTGTAGTGTAGTGTCATAAAATTAAACGCATGCGCAAATGCATCCAATGATACGATTCCCAAACAATAGAACGATAGCATTACGCTACAGCTTCACTATTTTATACCTTATACTCACACAATTACACATAACAGAGCTCACATTTGCGTAGAACTTTGAATTCTACACACACACAAACAAGTTTAAGAGGCTTATCCTATTGCAATAGGACCTCTAAGGATACGTTAGCATGTAGCACGCAACACAATTAGCATTAGCATTTAGCATTAGCCGCTATGTATAATGTGGCATGACCCACACTCCAGCATTTAGCATTAACATTAGCCTTAGCCTTTAGCTAACTGCGGCCTACCACACAAATAAACATCCTGCACTGCCCTTATTCCTTTTAACATATTTCCCTACCATTTTGTGCTACCGTGGACTTAATGACAATTCACCGAGAAATTACACCCATGCAAACCCCCCGTCGGACGAAAGTCAAGCAATAATCACAATCAGATACATTTCATTAATCCGAGTTTTCCTTTAAAAAACCCACCGTCTTGCACATTCTATCGTGTAAGCGGATTTGTCGGCCCATTATCTAAAATGGCCCCCCTGGGGTCTTTAAGCGGTACAGTGCCCTAATGAATGCGCATATCTGCCTTAATTGTACACCTTCAATACTTAATTCCTACCGTTTTATGCTCTAAAATTCCAATTACCTGCCGTTTACCCATGGAATATATTATAACAGACTCTAGTCGACCGCAATAACGCCACACGAGGCACGGTCGTATGGTACACCCCTCCAGTGTACACAAGCAGGATCCAATCTAACAAGCTCCAAAGCGGTAAGAAAAACTCACCCTTGTCTGGCCATGGCTTCAAAGTGAGTTAGCCTGGCGGCTGAATGAAACAAAGGGGAGATGCAGACCAGCCCCACGTTGGGCGCCATTTGTCGTATCGGGTGAATGGTGGCAATTATTGCTGTCAACAAAGAGTCCGCTTAGGCTGCACCGTGTTTTAGAGGCTTTTATTAATATCCCACGGTTACAGCATAAGTGACAGATGTCATGACATCCGGAGAGCGACGCCTCAGAATGGCCGCTCTGCCCTTTCATCGTTTAACCCCTACTTATAAACAATGCAAAAAGATGGGCTCCCTCTTCTGGCCAATCACCAGTCTCCCCTGTCCACAACACACTTCCTGTCTGTTGTATGTGGCGTTACACTAAAACATTCCCTCTTGATACTAAAATTAACGTCCTCTCTGGTTCCACTTAAAACATTAACAACGTCATAATCTCAATACACGACAAGATCTAATGCCATATAGTCTTGAAAGGTCACATGGTGTTTTGAATGACCAATTTATCCTAGAGCCAAGAAACTTTTGCAGCCTATGCAGGGAAATTATTACTTTCAATGCAAGGTTTTTCCAGGAAGCTGACAATAGGCTGAAATCTCCATGAAGGCATTTCAACTGGCTGAAACATAAAAACTAGACCTCCAGTTCTTTCTATGACCCTCTCCCTCTAGGTTGGATCAGTCCCCTTTGTCTCAGGAGTCTTGAAAATAGCCATTCTCGGTCTGCAGTCCTATGGGCCGTGGTCAAAAGCAGGTTAGCGTTTTTTATCATGGTTCTGGAGGCAGCTATGAGGAGTGGTCACTAGCTGGCACAGCCACAAAGATGTACAAATCTGATTAAACCTAACCCGAACCTTAACCCCACTGCTAACCCTAATGCTTAACCCTAACCTTAAATTAAGACCAAAAACTACGTTTTTTCCCATACATTTTTACAACATAGCCAATGTAAATGAAGGTTGGGTTAGGATTATAATTTTGTCAACAAATCATGCCCCCTTTTGCCAAGCTCCATGTGCAAATCCCCTCTGCCCACATCGCTTCTCTTCATTGAATATGGCTCTGATGTTTAATCGCCCCCCAAAATGTTCAAAGAATCACAGGCCCTATACTGATTGGCAATGCCTCCACAGCCAAAGCTCTATGGCAGTGGTCACCAATGTTCCCTCTAAGCTGTGGTGCGCAGTAGTCCCGAGACTGCTGCGAAGCTCCCCAGGACTACGCGCAGAGCGCAGAAGAACTATCAGTCCATGGAGAGAAGCACAAGATTGAACTTTCTAGAGTTTTGCCTGTTAGTTAACACTATCAACGTTTCCCTTTACTGTGGCAATTGTGATCTAATCAACACAATATTAGTCACTTTCAATGCAACATACCGAAATAAAACAAACTACACAAGAGATTTTGTTGTAGGCAGAACTCATCAGAGTAGGATTCTATTGCGCATGACAGCCCATACTCTACCTAGACCTGTGCGGCATAACCAATCAGAGTTGCAGTAGGCCTTATGCAAATAGACCATAGCCATATATGGATCTGTGCCATTTACTTTGAACTGGACTGTGTTTATAGCTTTGAGTAGATGTGCTTGTTTTGAGATCAAAGCAAGAGCTGCATGTAGCCACATGTGCACATTTTGTTCATATCCTTTGCTAGTTAGTGAGTTATCAGCCCAGTTATAGATAATTTGTAGTCAGAAATAGGGGAGTGATTGCGTCTTACAAGAGCACAAGACGTGTACATTTCTAGACTTCTAGACATTTCTATCTTTGAAAAGCAAGTCAGGTAAATAGCTTTTTTTTTGTCTTAAAGGGGCAGTGTTGTATTTGGAGACTGGATTGAATAAGCTAAGTAGCCAATAGGCAGAGGGTAGCATAATTTGTTTGATTCTCTGTAATAATGGTATGGGAATAATAATGCATTGTATTTTGTAAAGTGGTTTCTTGCATCAAACAAAAAAATCAGTCACCTTGTCTGAAGGAGAAGTGGATAAACAGGTTAATGTCAAGCCCTGAATGTTTTTTTTCAAAAGTCTCATGTAGGCTGAATGATAGAACAGCTATTTCCATGTTAAAATGTTATGGGATACATTTTCTCCATTGTTTTTGATGGTAGGCCACTCTGGTAGGCCTACATTATGATCAAATAGCCACAGTAACCTACTTGGTCACTGTTAAAACTGTAACTTAGAGTGGGTATAGCCTCAGTGCTCACAGTAAAAGCGAGCTGGAAGTTGCACAGAATTTTCACAACATTCAATATTCGCTATGCTTGAATTGCCCTGCCAATGTTGTTCTTCTCAGACCATTTTGAAATTATATTAAACAATTGTTGGTATTGTAGCGACCCGCACAGACAGCTGTGTGTTATGTGTTAGGCTAGTAGATGGTTGTGTTGTACCTACCAGTACCCAGTGTTCGCGGGGTCCGACATGTCAATCAACCTGCTATCTGCCAATCACGGGAATGCCTGGAATGTTCTGATGCCGGGCATCCTGGCGGTTGGCGGAGTGGCGTGGAGGGGGGTTGGGCAGGGGGATGGAGCATTGGAAGTTAAGACCAGGTTCAGCCTTTGTTCTCTCTCTTTTTACGTCTGGGCTTCACAAGAGAAGGTCACGATTGGCTTGTGGGTTATCTTTCATTTATTTGGCGTGGGCTACGGCCAAACAGTAGCCTGTGTAAAGTTGGTTTAATAAACCGTCCATTCGTAAACTCAATCCTCTGTCTGGACAGTTGTTCTTTTATGATCTAGTCAGGTCATCACATTGGTGTCAGAAGTAAAAACGTTGATAAAAGTTAGCCAGCTAGCTAGCTGACTTCTGTGGCTAGCTACCGTAGGTGAGAACGGGGGTTGAAGATGCTTCGAGGGAATCCGAAAGTGAAGGTGGAGGTAGGGGACGATTATGGCCAAGGAGGTGCGTGTGCATGGACGTCGGGGGTTCTCGCTGAGGAGATCGCCAGGGCATCGGAGCCCAGAGGCCGCTTGAGGGAGGACGTTAGAGTGATGGCGGCAGAAGCGGGCATGAGTGCTTCGTCGACTGTGTTTCGCGCGGATTCTGGTGGGCGGACCGAAGGGGTGACGTCGACGCGGCGGGACGAGGAATCTGGGGCTCAGGATGTAAACAAACATGGCGGCGCCCAGTTCCCGGCTGCGTCCGTATCCGTTAAGACCCCGAAGTATTCCGGTAAGGCGGATTGGGAAGCTTTTCATGCTCAGTTTGAACTGTTAGCTCATTTTAGGGGGTGGTCGGATGAAGATAGGGCACTGCAGTTGGCTTTATGCCTCACGGATGAAGCTCTGGCCTGTTTGATATTGATTAGCCCCGAGGACAGACGTGATTATGGTGCTTTAGTGGGAGCACTGAGGAGGCGCTGTGGACAGTGTGTACAGCCCGGGCTACTGCGCTCCGAACTGAGTAATAGACGCAGGCAGCCTGGAGAGCCTCTACGGGTGCTAGCTAATGACATTGAGAGCCTCTCTCGGCGGGCATATGCTCACATGCCCCCCTCCGTGCAGAGCGAGCTAGCATGGGACCAGTTCATACAGGCGCTCTCTCCTACGGAGCTGCACATACAGACCCAGCTGGCTCATCCTGAGTCATTGCAGGTAGCCTTGGAGATGGCTTTGGAGAGGGAGCTGGTGTGGGCTGGGGCTTCAGCTGGGGCTTTGGTGGGGGTGCAGGGAGACAGACCCTCTGTGCGAGCTGGGGGGCAGAGCAGCCCGGAGCCGGAAAAGCCTGCATGGGTGGCTGAAATGACAGAACTCATTCGTGCTGTGTCGCTACTGGCGGCACGAAACACACGCCCTGGTCCCAGGGTCTGCTGGGGTTGTGGCCAGCCAGGCCATCTGCGCCGAGATTGCCCCATGTCCCCCAGAGCTCAGGGAAACGGCTCGGGGTCCGCATAGACCGGGTAGTGCGGACCCCTGGCTTTCTATCCCAACCACCATTTTCTTCAGGAGGAGCCCACCGGCACAGACGGGGAAGCAAGGCTCCACTTCCCCCAGAAGCAGACGAGGGCAAGCGGATGGAGCCTGTTGTTGTGGTGGGCCGGACCTGTGTTGGGAACTTTTGTCATGTCCCTGTCACTGTGGAGGGGGTGCCCTGCTCCGCCCTGGTGGACACTGGGTCCACAGTAACCCTGGTGAGGCCAGATATTGTGCCAGGTTGGACTCAGTGTGAGCCTACAACTGTGCAGCTCCGCACAGTCACAGGTGAGCTGGCACCCATGAAAGGGAAGGGAATAATGACTCTGACAGTAGGGGGCAGGACTGTGCGTCATCCTGTGTGGGTGGTGGCTGTGCAGGACCCTTGTATCCTGGGGTTGGACTTTCTTAGGAGCACAGGCTGCCAGTTAGACCTAAATAGGGGCACACTGAGCTTCCAGGGAGGGCCGGAGGTCACCATGGCCCCTAATGTCACATTCACTCAACCCAACAAACCCTTTACTCCAACAGTTAAAGCAGCAGAGACTCATGGCTGCCCCCCCTCCCCCACATCTGGGTGTGACTTTTCCCCAGCCCCCCTGTCACCTACGGCGTTGCGTTACATTCCCCCAGCTACCTCCACGACACAGTCCTCTGTGAGCCCGGGCCGCGCCCCCCCAGCCCAGCTACCCCAGATGGGAGGGGAGAGGACACTGTCTGCAGTGAGGGAGATATGGGGGAGGAACTGTGTTGGTCTTGACCCCGAGCAGCAGGAACGGTTGAGGCAGTTGCTGTTTGAATTCAGAGACAGCTTTGCGCTGAGTGAGGAAGAGGTGGGTCAGACTCATCTGGTGCAGCATGAGATCGACACAGGTGATGCTCGACCTATCAAGATGCGTCCCCGCCGTATCCCGCTGGCACGCCAGGAGGCGGCAGACAAGGCTGTGTTGGAGATGCAGCGGGCAGACTTCATTGAGCCCTCAGACAGCCCCTGGGCGGCGCCAGTCGTCATGGTTCCGAAGAAGGGGGGCAAGCTGAGGTTCTGTGCGGACTACAGGCGGCTGAATGAGGTAACCAGGAAGGACTCATACCCCATACCACGTATCGATGAGTCGCTGGACCTGGTTAGGGGGTCCTCCTGGTTCTCCTCACTAGACCTCCGCAGTGGCTACTGGCAGGTGCCCCTCTCCCCAGAGGCCAGAGCCAAAACTGCGTTCTCCACTAACAGAGGACACTGGCAGTTCAAGGTCCTGTGCTTTGGCCTGTGCAACGCTCCAGCTACTTTTGAGCGTTTGATGGACAGGGTGCTGGATGGCATCCCCCGACAGCAGTGTCTGGTATACCTCGATGACATCCTGGCCCATGGCAGCTCCTTCCAGTCAGCCCTGGGGGCGCTACGGTGTGTGCTGGAGAGGGTGGCTGCCACAGGTCTGAAGCTCCACCCCGAGAAGTGCCACTTCATGAAGAGAGAGGTGTCCTTCTTGGGCCACCGAGTGGGGAAGGAGGGGATCAGCACCATGGAGGACAAGGTAGCGGCTGTCAGAGACTGGCCCACCCCCACCGACCAGCGTCAGCTGAAGAGCTTCCTGGGCCTGGCCTCGTACTACAGGAGGTTTGTACGGGGCTTCTCAAGCGTTGCTGCTCCACTGAACCGCCTGCTGCCGAAGGACAAGGCTTTCACTTGGACAGTGGAGTGTGAGGAGGCGTTCAACACCCTCAAACGTGCACTGATCGAGGCCCCCGTGCTCGCCCCCCCTGACCTCACATTGCCCTTTATCCTGGACACAGACGCGAGCAATGTGGGCATGGGTGGGGTGCTGGCCCAGGTGGGGCCAGAGGGGGAGAGAGCGGTGGCGTACTTCAGCAAAACATTTGACAAACATGAGCGCCGCTACTGTGTCACCCGGCGGGAGATCTTGGCTGTTGTGGCTTCCGTCAAACACTTCAAGTACTACCTGGGTGGTCTGCCCTTTACTGTAAGGACTGACCACTCTCCAGTGGCTCATGTCTTTCAGAGAGCCAGAGGGGCAGGTGGCACGCTGGTTGGAGGAGCTTCAGCCGTATGACTTCACGGTGGTGCACAGGGCAGGGGCACGCCACTCCAACGCCGACGCCATGTCCCGTCGGCCCTGTACTGCAGACGGCTGCCGCCACTGTGAACGGAGAGAGGGACGGAAGAGAGAGCTGTGTGCAGAGGAGGGGGTCTGTGCCACAGTGTGTCGGGCGAGCGGGCCTGTCTACTGTGAGCTGCAGACTGTCGACGTGGCTGAATGGGGGCAGCAGCAGGGACGGGACACAGACCTACAGCCAGTGCTACAGTGGGTAGAGGCGCAGGTGAGGCCACCATGGGAAGAGGTGACAGCGCTCTCACTCGCGACCAAAGGGTTGTGGTCAAAGTTTGAGCGACTGCGGCTGGCTGATGGCGTGTTACAGCGGGCATGGAAGGAGTCAGCTACGGGGGAGGAGAGGTGGCAGGTGGTGGTCCCAAAAGCATTGCGGGAGGCTGTGCTCCAGAGTACTCATGGGGGGGTGGGGACTGGACACTTTGGGGTCACAAAAACACTGCGCCGCCTCCGTCAGGGCTTTTACTGGGGGCAGCACAAGAGGGATGTGGAAGACTTTTGCCGCCGCTGTGACAACTGCACAGCGAGAAAGGGCCCCCCAGGCCGCTCTCATGCTCAGCTCCAACAGTTCCCAGTGGGGGCTCCCATGGAGAGGGTGGGAGTGGATGTAGTTGGGCCGTTCCCCACCACAGACAGTGGAAACCGCTGGGTGCTCACGGCCATGGACTATTTCACAAAATGGCCCGAGGCCTATGCTCTGCCTGACCAGGAGGCAGAGACCATCGTCGACGCCCTGACAGCGGGGATGTTCAGCAGGTTTGGAGCTGCAGAGTCCATCCACAGCAACCAAGGCAGAAACTTTGAGTCCCGTGTGTTCGCCACCATGTGTGAGAGGCTGGGTATGCACAAGACCCGCACTACTCCTCTCCATCCTCAAAGTGATGGCCTTGTGGAGCGCTTCAACAAAACGCTTGGACAGCAGCTGGCCATCGTCTCTTCCAAACACCAGCGTGACTGGGACAAGCACCTGCCTATGGTCCTCATGGCATGCCGATCCGCTGTCCAAGACTCCACCTCCTGCACGCCTGCCCTCCTCATGCTGGGGAGAGAGATCCGTACCCCTGCGGAGATGGCGTTTGGTCGGCCCCTGGATAGCCCTCATGTTTCCCCGGGGCCGGAGTATGCCCGGAGGCTCCAGGACCGCCTGGAGACAGCCCACACCTTCGCCAGAGAGCAGCTGCTGAATGCAGGTGTGAGGCAGAAGAGGAACTATGACGTGCACACCCGGGGAAGGCACTTTGTGGCTGGGGAGCTGGTCTGGGTCTACAGCCCGCTAAGGAAAAAAGGCAGATGCCCCAAGTTGGACAGTCACTGGGTGGGACCCTGCAGTGTCCTGGAGAGGGTAGGGGAGGTTGTTTACCGGGTGCAGCTTCCTCCCAGGGGGAGAAAGGTGACACTGCACCGGGACAGGTTAGCCCCATATAGAGGGGCCTCTTCTCCCCAAACCCCAGGAACCCCCACAATTCCCCTCTCTGGCAATGACATTCTCCAGGCACCCACCCCCAGGTGCCGCAGACAAGGATCCAGACAGCCCACTCCCCCTGTGTCACCGCGTGGTTCCCCAGAGCCACGGACTGTATTACCCGTTCCCGCTTCCTTGTCCCCCATGTCCTTGCCTTCATCCCCTGGTTCCCAGAGGGGCACTCTGCGGCCATCACAGCCACGCAGGCAAAGGAGACCTCCGGGTCACTTCAGAGACTTTGTTTGTTCCCTCGGGGACGAGGGACTTTGTGGTGGGGGGGCTGTGTAGCGACCCGCACAGACAGCTGTGTGTTATGTGTTAGGCTAGTAGATGGTTGTGTTGTACCTACCAGTACCCAGTGTTCGCGGGGTCCGACATGTCAATCAACCTGCTATCTGCCAATCACGGGAATGCCTGGAATGTTCTGATGCCGGGCATCCTGGCGGTTGGCGGAGTGGCGTGGAGGGGGGTTGGGCAGGGGGATGGAGCATTGGAAGTTAAGACCAGGTTTAGCCTTTGTTCTCTCTCTTTTTACGTCTGGGCTTCACAAGAGAAGGTCACGATTGGCTTGTGGGTTATCTTTCATTTATTTGGCGTGGGCTACGGCCAAACAGTAGCCTGTGTAAAGTTGGTTTAATAAACCGTCCATTCGTAAACTCAATCCTCTGTCTGGACAGTTGTTCTTTTATGATCTAGTCAGGTCATCACAGTATATTACCACACTGGTAATAGATCATTTGTTGTGTTACGTTTGAGGCATTGCTGAGTGAGCATAATAATGACCTATTTTTTTACTGGACTGATGGCCTGTATGCACCTGATTGTCAGTCTGAGGGGAGGGAGGGAGCAGCGGTGAGGCTGTCTCTCACCTGACTTACCGTCCCTTCTCCCTCCCTCCTCCGCTGAGAAAAGGGGACACAGTTTTCCAGCTGATGATGAAAGTTAAGTCGCACCACATTATTTCTGCCTCATGCACCAATTCATGTTGTTACTCCTATGCCCAGAAAAAGTGAAATATTCCTTGCTGCTAATAATAACAACGCAAGCTTATTATCAAAACACTTTGCTATACTCATTCATTGCAGCTACGGTGCTGGTTGTAGCATGAGTGGAATGAGAACCATTTTATGGCTTATTAAAGTGTTGAACAAAGTGTTGACAGTAACAACTTAAACATTAAAAACATACTCATAAAAACAACAGCTCTTTGCTGTATTCGTTGAGTCTCTCTCTAGTCATGGATTTAAAAGTTTAGAAATCACACATTATCAACTTTGCTGTGCGTTCCAGGCTTCTTTTTACAGTCTACGGTGCGAGAAAGCTGAGCAGGCATGGTGATCTGTGCTATCTGATTGGCCAGAGGTAGGCTATAAGTGCACTTGATTTGCTCACTGGGCCTGCTGGGTAGGCGGAGTTCTACCTTCAGACACATGAAATGGTTCAAAATGGGAACACTTTGCCTTCCTGCACTAGTGCTGCTGAATCAAGCACCTACCACCAACAGTATGAAACAAATAAAAAAATAAGAATGGAAGGCTTTGTTTGTTGGGTTTTTTACAGAAATATTTCATGATCAACTAAGAATCCCTTGGAGATCGACCATTTGAAAAGGTGTTTGAATGCAGTGTTCGCCAGACATAATGGGACCCATCTCGTCCAAAAACTTGACTCAAGTTTGCAAAAAAGCACTTGGAAGATCATCAAGACTCTTGGAAGAACGTTCTATGAACAGATGAGTCAAAAATATAACTTTTTGGACAACATGGGTCCCATTATGCCTGGCAAAAACCAAACACTGCATTCCACAGTAAGAACCTTATACCAACGGTCAAGCATGGTGGTGGTAGTAGATGGTTTGGGAATGCTTTGCTGCTTCAGGACCTGGACGATCTGCCTTAATAGAAAGAACCATGAATTCTGCTCTGTATCAAATAATTCTACAGGAGAATGTCAGGCTATCCGTTTGTGAGCTGAAGCTGAAGCGCAGCTGGGTCATGCAGCAAGACAATGATCCAAAACACACAATCAAGTCTACATGAAAATGGCTAAAACGCAACACATTTGAAGTTTTGGAATGGCCTAGCCTTTATCTTGGCCAGGTCGCAGTTGTAAATGAGAACTTGTTCTCAACTGGCTTACCTGGTTAAATAAAGGTTAAATAAATAAAATTAAAAAATAATAAATAAAAAGTCGAAGTCCAGACCTAATCCCAATTGAGATGTTGTGGCAGGACTTGAAATGAGCAGTTCATGCTTGAAAACCCACAAATGTCGCTGAGTTAAAGCTGTTCTGCATGGAAGAGTGGGCCAAAATTCCTCCACAGTCACGTGAGAGACTGATCAACAACTACAGGAAGCATTTGGTTGGAGTCCTTGCAGCTAAAGGTGGCACAACCAGTTATTGAGTGCAAGGCGGCAATTACTTTTTCACACAGGGGCATTGGGTGTTGCATAACTTTGGTTATGAAACAAATTAAATAAGTATGTAATTGTTGTGTTATTTGTTCACTCAGGTTCCCTTTAAGTAATAGTATGTTTTGGTTGAAGATCTGTTCACATTCAGTATAAAAAATATACGAAAGTAGAGGAAATTAGAAAGGGGGCAAATACTTTTTCACAGCACTGTATGTGATGGGATGTATAGACTATGGACAGTATTTGGATAGAATATGTAGTATACCTGAAGAATAGTATATGTACATCAATAGTTAAATAGGATAGGCCTTGACTAGAATACAGTATATACATATGAAGTGGGTAAAACAGTATGTAAACATTATTTAAAGTGACCAGTGTTACATTATTAAAGTGAAAGGTGTTCCATGACTATGTACATAGGGCAGCATCCTCTAAGGTGCATAGTAGAGTAACCAGGTGGTAGCCGTCTAGTGACAGTGACTAAAGTTCAGGGCAGGGTACTGGGCGGGGGCCGGCTAGTGGTGACTATTTAACAGTCTAATGGCCTTGAGATAGAAGCTGTTTTTCAGTCTCTCGGTTCCCGCTTTGATGCACCTGTACTGATCTCGCCTTCTGGATGGTAGCGGGGTGAATAGGCCGTGGCTCAGGTGGCTGAGGTCCTTGATGACCTTCTGGGCCTTTCTGTGACACCGGGTGCTGTAGATGTCCTGGAGGGCAGGCAGTGTGACCACGGTGATGCGTTGGGCAGACCGCACCACCCTCTGGAGATACCTGCGGTTGCGGACCGTGCAGTTGTCGTACCAGGCGGTGGTACAGCCCGACAGGCTGCTCTCAATGGTGCATCTGTAAAGGTTTGTGAGGGTCTTATGGGCCAAGACACATTTCTTCAGCCTCCTGATGTTGAAGAGGTGCTGTTGCCTCTTATAACTAATGTAATAAGTTATAAATAGGAAAGACACCAAGACACAACTAAAATACTATTTACACACTATTCATATATACAGTACAGTTAAATTTCATCTTTAGAAAGAGGAGAGGCGCTGTTGTAATGAATACTCAGGGAGAAAAAGGTGTAGATTCACAAGCAGAGCGCGGCAGGTGTTTATTACGCCTTCGCATAAGGCAGGAATCGTGGTCACAGGCAGGCAATGGTCATACACAGGTAGGCAAACAGGCAGGTGAAACAAAACTAGGACTGAAGGCCAAAACTGGTTCTCACAAAAGAGATAGGAAAAGGCTTAGTAGAGTCAAAACGAACAATACCTCACAAGGCACAAACAAAGAACTGAACTAAATAAGGAGCAGATGAGACCAGGTGAGTAACTAACAAAGGTGAAATCAATGAACAAAAATGAAAGACAGGGCTACGTTCAAGAACACAAAGAAACAGGGCTACGTTCAAGAACACAAGGTGAACTTAGAAAATAAATACAGAACCATACAGCTGTGATACAATATGTTTCTTAAATCTGTTTTTTAAAGCTAAACTTGCTTTTTGCCTGAATAACCTCTGGTGGCAGAGCCTTCCATGATGACATGCCTCTATACATAACTGAGCTACGCATTCAATACGTTTTTTTATTTGGGTACTGTGAAGAAACGCCAATGTGGTGTGTCTGGTGGGGTATGTATGTCTGTTTGAAGTGTATGCAAATAGATTATACAAGTAGTTAGGCATTTTCAACACACAAATGTTTCTTAAAAAGACTAGAAGTGAAGTTTCTCCTCAACCATGAAAGTATATCATGCATATTGTTGATGTTAGTTACAGTGAGGGAAAAAAGTATTTGATCCCCTGCTGATTTTGTACGTTTGCCCACTGACAAAGAAATGATCAGTCTATAATTTTAATGGTAGGTTTATTTGAACAGTGAGAGACAGAATAACAACAAAATAATCCAGAAAAACGCATGTCAGAAATGTTATGAATTGATTTGCATTATAAAGAGGGAAATAAGTATTTGACCCCTCAAAACATTACTTAGTACTTGGTGGCAAAACCCTTGTTGGCAATCACAGAGGTCAGACGTTTCTTGTAGTTGGCCACCAGGTTTGCACACATCTCAGGAGGGATTTTGTCCCACTCCTCTTTGCAGATCTTCTCCAAGTCATTAAGGTTTCGAGGCTGACGTTTGGCAACTCGAACCTTCAGCTCCCTCCACAGATTTTCTATGGGATTAAGGTCTGGAGACTGGCTAGGCCACTCCAGGACCTTAATGTGCTTCTTCTTGAGCCACTCCTTTGTTGCCTTGGCCGTGTGTTTATGGTCATTGACATGCTGGAATACCCATCCACAACCTATTTTCAATGCCCTGGCTGAGGGAAGGAGGTTCTCACCCAAGATTTGACGGTACATGGCCCTGTCCATCGTCCCTTTGATGCGGTGAAAGTTGTCCTGTCCCCTTAGCAGAAAAACACCCCCAAAGCATAATGTTTCCACCTCCATGTTTGACGGTGGGGATGGTGTTCTTGGGGTCATAGGCAGCATTCCTCCTCCTCCAAACACGGCGAGTTTAGTTGATGCCAAAGAGCTCCATTTTGGTCTCATCTGACCACAACACTTTCACCCAGTTCTCCTCTGAATCATTCAGATGTTCATTGGCAAACTTCAGACGGGCATGTACAGTGTGGAGAACAAGTATTTGATACACTGCCGATTTTGCAGGTTTTCCTACTTACAAAGCATGTAGAGGTCTGTAAATCCAGAAAATCACATTGTATGATTTTTAAGTAATTAATTTGCATTTTATTGCAAGACATAAGTATTTGATCACCTACCAACCAGAAAGAATTCTGGCTCTCACAGACCTGTTAGTTTTTCTTTAAGAAGCCCTCCTGTTCTCCATTCATTACCTGTATTAACTGCACCTGTTTGAACTCGTTACCTGTATAAAAGACACCTGTCCACACACTCAATCAAACAAACTCCAACCTTTCCACAATGGCCAAGACCAGAGAGCAGTGTAAGGACATCAGGGATAAAATTGTAGACCTGCACAAGACTGCGATGGGCTACAGGACAATAGGCAAGCAGCTTGGTGAGAAGGCAACAACTGTTGGCGCAATTATTAGAAAATGGAAGAAGATCAAGATGACGGTCAATCACCCTCCGTCTGGGGCTCCATGCAAGATCTCACCTTGTGGGGCATCAATGATCATGAGGAAGGTGAGGGATCAGCCCAGAACTACAGAGCAGGACCTGGTCAATGACCTGAAGAGAGCTGGGACCACAGTCTCAAAGAAAACCATTAGTAACACACTACGCCGTCATGGATTAAAATCCTGCAGCGCACGCAAGGTCCCCCTGCTCAAGCCAGCGCATGTCCAGGCCCGTCTGAAGTTTGCCAATGACCATCTGGATGATCCAGAGGAGGAATGGGAGGTCATGTGGTCTGATGAGACAAAAATAGAGCTTTTTGGTCTAAACTCCACTCGCCGTGTTTGGAGGAAGAAGACGGATGAGTACAACCCCAAGAACACGATCCCAACCGTGAAGCATGGAGGTGGAAACATCATTCTTTGGGGATGCTTTTCTGCAAAGGGGACAGGACGACTGCACCGTATTGAGGGGAGGATGGATGGGGCCATGTATCGCGAGATCTTGGCCAACAACCTCCTTCCCTCAGTAAGAGCATTGAAGATGGGTCGTGGCTGGGTCTTCCAGCATGACAATGACCCGAAACACACAGCCAGGGCAACTAAGGAGTGGCTCCGTAAGAAGAAGCATCTCAAGGTCCTGGAGTGGCCTAGCCAGTCTCCAGACCTGAACCGAATAGAACATCTTTGGAGGGAGCTGAAAGTCCGTATTGCCCAGCGACAGCCCCGAAACCTGATGGATCTGGAGAAGGTCTGTATGGAGGAGTGGGCCAAAATCCCTGCTGCAGTGTGTGCAAACCTGGTCAAGACCTACAGGAAACGTATGATCTCTGTAATTGCAAACAAAGGTTTCTGTACCAAATTTTAAGTTCTGCTTTTCTGATGTATCAAATACTTATGTCATGCAATAAAATGCAAATTAATTACTTAAAAATCATACAATGTGATTTTATGGATTTTTGTTTTAGATTCCATCTTTAACAGTTGAAGTGTACCTATGATAAAATGTACAGACCTCTACATGCTTTGTAAGTAGGAAAACCTGCAAAATCGGCAGTGTATCAAATACTTGTTCTCCCCACTGTACAGTGGGGGAAAAAAGTATTTAGTCAGCCACCAATTGTGCAAGTTCTCCCACTTAAAAAGATGAGAGAGGCCTGTAATTTTCATCATAGATACACGTCAACTATGACAGACAAAATGAGAAGTAGGAAAATCACATTGTAGGATTTTTTATGAATTTATTTGCAAATTATGGAGGAAAATAAGTATTTGGTCAATAACAAAAGTTACTCAATACTTTGTTATATACCCTTTGTTGGAAATGACACAGGTCAAACGTTTTCTGTAAGTCTTCACAAGTTTTTCACACACTGTTGCTGGTATTTTGGCCCATTCCTCCATGCAGATCTCCTCTAGAGCAGTGATGATTTGGGGCTGTCGCTGGGCAACACAGACTTTCAACTCCTTCCAAAGATTTTCTATGGGGTTGAGATCTGGAGACTGGCTAGGCCACTCCAGGACCTTGAAATGCTTCTTATGAAGCCACTCCTTCGTTGCCCGGGCGGTGTGTTTGGGATCATTGTCATGCTGAAAGACCCAGCCACGTTTCATCTTCAATGCCCTTGCTGACAAGGCCCAGATCCCCGTCATTCGCGTGAGGAAGAGACGGAGATATCGCGGACGCAGATCCGGGTGCCTTGTAAGGATCCGACGGCGAGCGAGTAAACTGCCTCTCCCATCAATCCTATTAGCCAACGTTCAAGCTTTTGAGAATAAAATGGACGATTTAAGATTACGGTTATCCTACCAACGGGACATTAAAAACTGTAATATCTTATGTTTCACGGAGTCGTGGCTGAACGACAACAATGATAACATTCAGCTAGCAGGCTATACGCTACATCGGCAGGACAGAACGTCTGACTCTGGTAAGACAAGGGGTGGCGGTCTCTGTATATTTGTAAACAACAGCTGGTGCACAAAATCAAATACTAAGGAAGTCTCGAGGTTTTGCTCGCCTGAGGTAGAGTATCTTATGATAAGCTGTAGACCACACTATTTACCAAGAGAGTTTTCATCTATATTTTTCATAGCTGTCTATTTACCACCACAAACCAATGCTGGCATTAAGATTGCACTGAATGAGTTGTACAAGGCCATTAATCAACAGGAAAACGCTCATCCAGATGCAGCGCTCCTAGTGGCCGGGGACTTTAATGCAGGGAAACTTAAATCCGTTCTACCTAATTTCTACCAGCATACTAAATGTGCAACCAGAGGGAAAAAAACTCTAGACCACCTTTACTCCACACACAGAGACGCATACAAAGCTCTCCCTCGCCCTCCATTTGGC
The DNA here is from genome assembly GCF_964263955.1 of Coregonus lavaretus. Lineage (NCBI taxonomy): Eukaryota > Metazoa > Chordata > Actinopteri > Salmoniformes > Salmonidae > Coregonus > Coregonus lavaretus. The sequence continues at coordinate 36,698,272 of NC_140000.1, read as the reverse complement.
AAATCTGACCATAACTCTATCCTCCTGATTCCTGCTTATAAGCAAAAACTAAAGCAGGAAGCACCAGTGATTCGGTTAATAAAAAAGTGGTCAGATGACGCAGATGCTAAGCTACAGGACTGTTTTGCTAGCACAGACTGGAACATGTTCCGGGATTCTTCAGACAGCATTGAGGAGTACACCACATCAGTCATTGGCTTCATCAATAAGTGCATCGATGATGTCGTCCCCACAGTGACCGTACGTACATACCCCAACCAGAAGCCATGGATTACAGGAAACATCCGCACTGAGCTAAAGGGTAGAGCTGCCGCTTTCAAGGAACGGGACTCTAACCCGGACGCTTATAAGAAATCCCGCTATGACCTCCGACGAACCATCAAACAGGCAAAGAGTCAATACAGGTCTAAGATTGAATCATACTACACTGGCTCTGACGCTCGTCGGATGTGGCAGGGCTTGAAAACTATTACAGACTACAAAGGGAAGCACAGCCGCGAGCTGCCCAGTGACACAAGCCTACCAGACGAGCTAAACCACTTCTATGCTCGCTTCGAGGCAAGCAACACTGAGGCATGCATGAGAGCACCAGCTGTTCCGGATGACTGTGTGATCACGCTCTCCGTGGCCGATGTGAGTAAGACTTTTAAGCAGGTCAACATTCACAAGGCCGCAGGGCCAGACGGATTACCACGACGTGTACTCCGAGCATGTGCTGACCAACTGGCAAGTGTCTTCACTGACATTTTCAACATGTCCCTGACTGAGTCTGAAATACCAACATGTTTCAAGCAGACCACCATAGTCCCCGTGCCCAAGAACTCTAAGATAACCTGCCTAAATGACTACCGACCCGTAGCACTGACGTCTGTAGCCATGAAGTGCTTTGAAAGACTGGTCATGGCTCACATCAACAGCATAATCCCAGAAACCCTAGACCCACTCCAATTTGCATACCGCCCCAACAGATCCACAGATGATGCAATCTCTATCGCACTCCACACTGCCCTTTCCCACCTGGACAAGAGGAACACCTACGTGAGAATGCTATTCATTGACTACAGCTCAGCATTCAACACCATAGTGCCCTCTAAGCTCATCACTAAGCTAAGGATCCTGGGACTAAACACCTCCCTCTGCAACTGGATCCTGGACTTCCTGACGGGCCGCCCCCAGGTGGTAAGGGTAGGTAACAACACATCTGCCACACTGATCCTCAACACGGGGGCCCCTCAGGGGTGCGTGCTCAGTCCCCTCCTGTACTCTCTGTTCACCCATGACTGCATGGCCAGGCACGACTCCAACACCATCATTAAGTTTGCCGACGACACAACAGTGGTAGGCCTGATCACCGACAACGATGAGACAGCCTATAGGGAGGAGGTCAGAGATCTGGCCGTGTGGTGCCAGGACAACAACCTCTCCCTCAACGTGACCAAGACAAAGGAGATGATTGTGGACTACAGGAAAAAAAAGAGGACTGAGCACGCCCCCATTCTCATCGACGGGGCTGTAGTGGAACAGGTTGAGAGCTTCGAGTTCCTTGGTGTCCACATCACCAACGAACTATCATGGTCCAAACACACCAAGACAGTCGTGAAGAGGGCACGACAAAGCCTATTCCCCCTCAGGAGACTAAAAAGATTTGGCATGGGTCCTCAGATCCTCAAAAAATTCTGCAGCTGCACCATCGAGAGCATCCTGACTGGTTGCATCACCGCCTGGTATGGCAACTGCTTGGCCTCCGACCGCAAGGCACTACAGAGGGTAGTGCGTACGGCCCAGTACATCACTGGGGCAAAGCTTCCTGCCATCCAGGACCTCTATACCAGGCGGTGTCAGAGGAAGGCCCTCAAAATTGTCAAAGACTCCAGCCACCCTAGTCATAGACTGTTCTCTCTGCTACCGCACGGCAAGCGGTACCGGAGTGCCAAGTCTAGGTCCAAAAGACTTCTCAACAGCTTCTACCCCCAAGCCATAAGACTCCTGAACAGCTAATCATGGCTACCCGGACTATTTGCACTGCCCCCCCACCCCATCCTTTTTACGCTGCTGCTACTCTGTTAAGTATTTATGCATAGTCACTTTAACTCTACCCACATGTACATATTACCTCAACTACCTCAACTAGCCGGTGCCCCCGCACATTGACTCTGCAACGGTACCCCCCTGTATATATAGCCTCCCTACTGTCACTTTATTTTACTGTATATATAGCCTCCCTACTGTCACTTTATTTTACTTCTGCTCTTTTTTTCTCAACACTTTTTTTGTTGTTGTTTATTCTTACTTTTTTTGTTTAAAATAAATGCACTGTTGGTTAAGGGCTGTAAGTAAGCATTTCACTGCAATGTCTGCACCTGTTGTATTCGGCGCATGTGACCAATAAAATTTGATTTGATTTGATTTGATTTGATTTTGATGGAAGGAGGTTTTCACTCAAAATCTCACGATATATGGCCCCATTCATTCTTTCCTTTACACGGATCAGTCGTCCTGGTCCCTTTGCAGAAAAACAGCCCCAAAGCATGATGTTTCCACCCCCATGCTTCACAGTAGGTATGGTGTTCTTTGGATGCAACTCAGCATTCTTTGTCCTCCAAACACGACGAGTTGAGTTTTACCAAAAAGTTATATTTTGGTTTCATCTGACCATATGACATTCTCCCAATCCTCTTCTGGATCATCCCAATGCACTCCAGCAAACTTCAGATGGGCCTGGACATGTACTGGCTTGAGCAGGGGGACACGTCTGGCACTGCAGGATTTGAGTCCCTGGCGGCGTAGTGTGTTACTGATGGTAGGCTTTGTTACTTTGGTCCCAGCTCTCTGCAGGTCATTCACTAGGTCCCCCCATGTGGTTCTGGGATTTTTGCTCACCGTTCTTGTGATCATTTTGACCCCACGGGTGAGATCTTGCATGGAGCCCCAGATCGAGGGAGATTATCAGTGGTCTTGTATGTCTTCCATTTCCTAATAATTGCTCCCACAGTTGATTTCTTCAAACCAAGCTGCTTACCTATTGCAGATTCAGTCTTCCCAGCCTGGTGCTGGTCTACAATTTTGTTTCTGGTGTCCTTTGACAGCTCTTTGGTCTTGGCCATAGTGGAGTTTGGAGTGTGACTGTTTGAGGTTGTGGACAGGTGTCTTTTATACTGATAACAAGTTCAAACAGGTGCCATTAATACAGGTAACGAGTGGAGGACAGAGGAGCCTCTTAAAGAAGAAGTTACAGGTCTGTGAGAGCCAGAAATCTTGCTTGTTTGTAGGTGACCAAATACTTATTTTCCACTATAATTTGCAAATAAATTCATAATAAATCCTACAATGTGATTTTCTGGATTTTTTTTCTCAATTTGTCTGTCATAGTTGACGTGTAACTATGATGAAAATTACAGGCCTCTCTCATCTTTTTAAGTGGGAGAACTTGCACAATTGGTGGCTGACTAAATACTTTTTCCCCCACTGTATATGTGCTTTCTTGAGCAGGAGGACCTTGCAGGCGCTGCAGGATTTCAGTCCTTCGCGGCGTAGTGTGTTACCAATTGTTTTCTTGGTGACTATGGTCCCAGCTGCCTTGAGATTGTTGTGTCGAGTAAACGTTGCTAATTATGCTGTATGACCAAGGAGGACCGCTGACGCTGTATTTTCATCATAAAGGTTTATTCATAACAAAGGGTTACAGCGTCGATTTACAGATACCTGCAGATACCTGGAGAATAATCGCCCCATCTCAAATCTGATTATTCTGTCGTCCTTTGTCCCAACTGTGGTATATATCCTATGTAATCTGATATGGGTGTTCCCCTACAGACCAATCCCAGGAGGACACCTAACAGACTTCCTCTGCTTTAGGGTGCCCCTCTAAAACTGCTCCCCAGCTGCTCCCTCTAAGCTGAATAAACCTCCTCTCAGGTTCCATTTGAAAACGTTAGCAAAGTCATAATTCCTCAGATACTACAAGATCATTGACAAGATCCTCCTGTGTAGTTCTGGGCTGAATCCTCACCGTTCTCATGATCATTGCAACTCCACGAGGTGAGATCTTGCATGGAGCCCCAGGCCGAGGGAGATTGACAGTTCTTTTGTGTTTCTTCCATTTGCGAATAATCGCACCAACTGTTGTCACCTTCTCACCAAGCTGCTTGGCGATGGGCTTGTAGCCCATTCCAGCCTTGTGTAGGTCTACAATCTTGTCACTGACATCCTTGGAGAGCTCTTTGGTCTTGGCCATGGTGGAGAGTTTGGAATCTGATTGATTGATTGCTTCTGTGGACAGGTGTCTTTTATACAGGTAACAAGCTGAGATTAGGAGCACTCCCTTTAAGAGTGTGCTCCTAATCTCAGCTTGTTACCTGTATAAAAGACACCTGGGAGCTATAAATCTTTCTGATTGAGAGGGGGTCAAATACTTATTTCCCTCATTGCCATGCGTTTTTCTGGATTTTTTTGTTGTTATTCTGTCTCTCACTGTTCAAATAAACCTACCATTAAAATTATAGACTGATCATGTCTTTGTCAGTGGGCAAACGTACAAAATCAGCAGGGGATCAAATACTTTTTTCCCTCACTGTATGTGTGTGCAGTTAAGGGCAAGGTGTGCTGCTTTGTTTTGAGCCAGCTGCAGCTTTGCTAGGTCTTTCTTTGCTGTAACTGACCATATTACCGGACAGTAATCAAGATCGGACAAGATCAAAGCCTGAACAACTAGTACAGTTGATCTTTGAGTCAAAAACGCAGAACATCTCTGTCTTCACAACAACTTTGTCAATATGACTTGAGCATGATGTGTGTGTTCACAGAAACATTTATGGAGCCAGCACATGGAGACTTTCAAGATGATGTGATGAAGTCCAGACTGACAGACGGGCTTGATACTGATGTCTCTAAATGGAGAGAGACCTGGCACTCGGCATTAAAATGTTACTAGACACAACTTTTACTTGTATTGTCTTTTTTTATTATTGAATTGAATGGTATCAGTCAATATGGGGAGGGAGAAACCCTGTGTATTCTGCATCAGGATCAGGGAACTCCTGTTGTATACGGGACACCACACAGGAAGTTATGACCACTCTGACATGTTTGCCAAGGTAGCCCCATTACCACCAGACAAAATGCCAATAGGCATAGTATCTGTATGGGGCTGGGAATGACAATGAAAGGTGAAAGCTGCACATTGTTATATTAGCATTACACTCCTTCTATGGTAATGTTGTGGAAAATAACCACTATACTATATTATAAATAAGGTCTTACAGAGTTTTTGTTGCATCAAGATGACTTTATTAGAGTTTCAACAAAGCCGATACCAGTCTGCAGAGTGGCATCCCCCCTTACTCTCTCCCTCCATCTTATATAGTCTCCGCTTCAGTTTCCCGCTCTTTTATTGCTCCGCCCACTCCCTTTGTCTATGGTGATGGCTACATTCGACTTTCATTCAGTTCAGAATCAATAGTAATACACTCAATCAATCCCTTATCTTGCAAAAACACTCATGTTTAATTTAAACTCTGTTCAACCCTGGCACCGCTCTTTATCACTTTGTGTGGGGAGAGAGACAAAAGGGAGCAATCTGACCCTAGGTCAGATTCCCTCTTTTACCCACACACAGCGAAATGACCCAATTCAGTTAGCCACAAAGAATATTCATGATTAACTCAATTTTATCTGATAATCCATTAACAATACACATCATATCCCTCCTAATGGGATTACTAATCCCATACATTTATAAAAGTATATTATGTTTATGCTATCAATCCCAATCTTTGCATTCAAGGTTATACTCATAATAAAAAGATCACTATTTCTACTCAAAATAATTCCAACATAAGTGTTAGTCTCCTAACACATTAAAACTAACGTAGCATTGTTTTAACCATACTACCTAGGACATGTTTAAGAATAGTGTCAACATCTTTAACTCACATATCTTCATTCAGATCACTCAGTCAGCTTACAATTCATAATCATAATCAAATTACCCATAACAAATTTAGAATGACAATTCTTAGTTAGTCACCTTGGTTCCATCATTCAAAGTTAAAACTCTCACCTTGGCACATATTGACACTGGCATACTGTATAGTCATATTATCATAATTCTAGCATTATCTTCCTCATAACGAGAATTACAACAGATCAGTATCTTAATGCATTCCTAGTCTAAATTACTATACATTTAGCAGTGTATAATACCTCTTCAATTCAACATACAACCTCAACTAACACTCCCTTCCTCTACCGGCACTCAATCTTCTGGCGTCCTCCTTATGTTCTTCAGATAGCTTCATAGTTCATCTTGGATTGCCCATGGCAATGTCCCAATTCCAATGTCACACCTGAGCCGCCCCACCTCCACCTTCATTATGTTTTGTCCATTTTGCTAATCAGTATACCCAAACTATGAGAAATGTTGTATTTGAATAGATCTCTCTTCCTGCTCACTCCACATGGACTCCTGTCACATTCTTGAGAGAAAAGGCCTAAAAGAAAAGGCAATTGATTGCTTTGATTTGATGCTGGATTCAGGTCTCCTGGCAGAGGTGGTGCTGGACAGGAACGTCTTCAACGCCTTTGTCACACCCTGGCTCTGGGACTCTATATGTTGAGCCAGGGTGTGTTCATTCTATGTGTTTATTTCTATGTTGGTAATTCTGGTGTTTATTTCTATGTTGGCTAGAGTGACTCCCAATCAGAGGCAACGAGTGTCAGCTGTCATTGGTTGTCTCTGATTGGGAGCCATATTTATACTGTCTATTTTCCCTTTGTGGTTGTGGGTTCTTGTTCCGTGTTCGGTCATTGTTACCGTGGACTTCACGAGTCGTTTCTTGTTTTGTTGATTGTGTTCTATTATCACTAAAGATAATAAAGTTAAACATGTTCGTTCATCACGCTGCGCCTTGGTCTGTTCATTACGACGATCGTGACAGAAGAACCCACCATGCAACGACCAAGCAGCGTGTCCAGGGGCAGCTCTTGGGCTGGACATGGGAGGAAGCGCCGGGAGAAGAGACGGTGGAGGCGCGCCGTAGAGAGGAGCAGCGGCGCTAAACGGGTCAACGTCGGACAGGCGAGAGGCAACCCCAGAAAATTTTTAGGGGGGGGCACACGGCATGGACGACGGGGCTGACGGAGGCAAAAAAGGGGCGGATTCAGAAGGCCACCAGGTTACGGATACACCGCCCTGTACGTCCTGTGCGGATGCCTCACACGGAGTGTGTGAGGGTAGGCATTCAGCCAGGACGGGTTGTGGCTGCTCTTCACTCCAGGTCTCCTATCCGTCTCCACAGCCCGGTTCGGCCTGTCCCTGCTCCACGCACCAAGCCTACGGTGTGCGTCGCCAGCCCAGTCCTGCCAGTCCCTGCTCCACGCACCAAGCCTACGGTGTGCGTCGCCAGCCCGGTCCGGCCTGTCCCTGCTCCACGCACCAAGCCTACGGTGTGCGTCGCCAGCCCAGTCCGGCCTGTCCCTGCTCCACGCACCAAGCCTACGGTGCGCGTCGCCAGCCCGGCCCGGCCTGTTCCTGCCACTCGCACCAAGTCTACGGTGCGCGTCGCCAGCCCGGCCCGGCCTGTTCCTGCCACTCGCACCAAGTCTACGGTGCGCGTCGCCAGCCCGGCCCGGCCTGTTCCTGCCACTCGCACCAAGTCTACGGTGCGCGTCGCCAGCCCGGCCCGGCCTGTTCCTGCCACTCGCACCAAGTCTACGGTGCGCGTCGCCAGCCCGGCCCGGCCTGTTCCTGCCACTCGCACCAAGTCTACGGTGCGCGTCGCCAGCCCGGCCCGGCCTGTTCCTGCCACTCGCACCAAGTCTACGGTGCGCGTCGCCAGCCCGGCCTGTTCCTGCCACTCGCACCAAGTCTACGGTGCGCGTCGCCAGCCCAGCCCGGCCTGTTCCTGCCACTCGCACCAAGTCTACGGTGCGCGTCGCCAGCCCGGCCCGGCCTGTTCCTGCTACTCGCACTAAGCCAGGGGTGCGAGACGTCAGCCTGGTAAGGCCTGTTCCTGCTACTCGCACTAAGCCAGGGGTGCGAGACGTCAGCCTGGTAAGGCCCGTTCCTCCTCCACGCACCAAGCCAGGGGTGCGAGTCGTCAGCCTGGTAAGGCCCGTCCCTCCTCCACGCACCAAGCCAGGGGTGCGAGTCGTCAGCCTGGTAAGGCCCGTTCCTCCTCCACGCACTAAGCCAGGGGTGCGAGTCGTCAGCCTGGTAAGGCCCGTTCCTCCTCCACGCACCAAGCCAGGGGTGCGCGTCGTCAGCCTGGTAAGGCCCGTTCCTCCTCCACGCACCAAGCCAGGGGTGCGCGTCGTCAGTCCAGCACAACCCGTGCCTGGGTCACCGGTGCCTGGTAAGGTACCGGTCAACTGCTCCACTATGGAGCTGAAGCTAACCGCTCCTGCTAAGTCCAGTTCAGCTCCAGCCGGCGGGGCCAGACTGGACCAGGGGCGCTATGGGGGGTGTATTGGAGGGTGGTGGTCAAGGCCGGAGCCAGAACCGCCGCCGAGGAGGTATGCCCGCCCAGCCCTCCCCTGTTTTGTTCAAGTTGAGGCGCGGTCGCAGTCCGCGCCTTTAGGGGGGGGTACTGTCACACCCTGGCTCTGGGACTCTATATGTTGAGCCAGGGTGTGTTCATTCTATGTGTTTATTTCTATGTTGGTAATTCTGGTGTTTATTTCTATGTTGGCTAGAGTGACTCCCAATCAGAGGCAACGAGTGTCAGCTGTCGTTGGTTGTCTCTGATTGGGAGCCATATTTATACTGTCTATTTTCCCTTTGTGGTTGTGGGTTCTTGTTCCGTGTTCGGTCATTGTTACCGTGGACTTCACGAGTCGTTTCTTGTTTTGTTGATTGTGTTCTATTATCACTAAAGATAATAAAGTTAAACATGTTCGTTCATCACGCTGCGCCTTGGTCTGTTCATTACGACGATCGTGACAGCCTTTGTTACTCCTCTGCAGCCGGGTAGAGGGTTTTTGGTTTTTATTGAGGTTTACACCGTTCTGGACCGAATTATCTCTGCTATGCATTAAGCCACCATCCGTCGTAACCTCGAGAAAGAACAAATCATAACAATTTAGTTGAGTTCATTTCCAATCCAAAACATCCCTATAAGCCTTGACTATATGACAAATTATTATGTTTCACCACTCATTCTTAATACCAATTTCTAATACTTGATCCTGCTGCCTGATAGATTTTTATTTGAGGGGTCCCTGCATTCCAAAGGCTATCTGTTTAAATGCCACCTAGTTTCACATTCTCCCTTGAATTCTCCCAAATTGTATAACCTAATTGTTTTATTGTAACATTCCTATATTTGCTCATAGTCTATTTAATATTACTCTGGTGTTTCCCTTTTCCTTGTTCCTATTCTAACAATTGCTTACACTTCTCTCCTCATCCTGGTCGATCATAAAATTGTTTATATTTAGAATGTCCTAAATATGACAAACATTCTGCTGGCCAATATGGTCTTTCCGAGTTCCTTATATGACAAAAACTGTGGTTGAATCATAGCACAGTCCTAGTAACTGTGAAGATTTTGAACTAATTATTTAAAACGGAGATGCGGTGCATATTAGACTATTTTCTTTATTTAATTGTAATGTAATACACTGCTCAAAAAAATAAAGGGAACACTTAAACAACACATCCTAGATCTGAATGAATGAAATCATCTTATTAAATACTTTTTTCTTTACATAGTTGAATGTGCTGACAACAAAATCACACAAAAATTATCAATGGAAATCAAATGTATCAACCCATGGAGGTCTGGATTTGGAGTCACCCTCAAAATTAAAGTGGAAAACCACACTACAGGCTGATCCAACTTTGATGTAATGTCCTTAAAACAAGTCAAAATGAGGCTCAGTAGTGTGTGTGGCCTCCCTACAATGCCTGGGCATTCTCCTGATGTGGTGGCGGATGGTCTCCTGAGGGATCTCATCCCAGACCTGGACTAAAGCAACTCCTGGACAGTCTGTGGTGCAATGGAGCGAGACATGATGTCCCAGATGTGCTCAATTGGATTCAGGTCTGGGGAACGGGCGGGCCAGTCCATAGCATCAATGCCTTCCTCTTGCAGGAACTGCTGACACACTCCAGCCACATGAGGTCTAGCATTGTCTTGCATTAGGAGGAACCCAGGGCCAACCGCACCAGCATATGGTCTCACAAGGGGTCTGAGGATCTCGGTACCTAATGGCAGTCAGGCTACCTCTGGCGAGCACATGGAGGGCTGTGCGTCCCCCCAAAGAAATGCCACCCCACACCATGACTGACCCACCGCCAAACCGGTCATGCTGGAGGATGTTGCAGGCAGCAGAACGTACTCCACGGCGTCTCCAGACTCTGTCACGTCTGTCACATGTGCTCAGTGTGAACCTGCTTTCATCTGTGAAGAGCACAGGGTGCCAGTGGCGAATTTGCCAATCTTGGTATTCTCTGGCAAATGCCAAACGTCCTGCACGGTGTTGGGCTGTAAGCACAACCCCCACATGTGGACGTCGGGCCCTCATACCACCCTCATGGAGTCTGTTTCTGACCGTTTGAGCTGTTTCTGACCGTTTGAGCAGACACATGCACATTTGTGGCCTGCTGGAGGTCATTTTGCTGGGCTCTGGCAGTGCTCCTCCTGCTCCTCCTTGCACAAAGGCGGCGGTAGCGGTCCTGCTGCTGGGTTGTTGCCCTCCTACAGCCTCCTCCCCGTCTCCTGATGTACTGGCCTGTCTCCTGGTAGCGCCTCCATGCTCTGGACACTACGCTGACAGACACAGCAAACCTTCTTGCCACAGCTCGCATTGATGTGCCATTCTGGATGAGCTGCACTACCTGAGCCACTTGTGTGTGTTGTAGACTCCGTCTCATGCTACCACTAGAGGGAAAACACCGCCAGCATTCAAAAGTGACCAAAACATCAGCCAGGAAGTATAGGAACTGAGAAGTGGTCTGTGGTCACCACCTGCAGAACCACTTCTTTATTGGGGGTGTCTTGCTAATTGCCTATAATTTCCACCTGTTGTCTATTCCATTTGCACAACAGCATGTGAAATGTATTGTTAATCAGTGTTGCTTCCTAAGTGGACAGATTGATTTCACAGAAGTGTGATTGACTTGGAGTTACATTGTGTTAAGTGTTCCCTTTATTTTTTTGAGCAGTGTATATTGTACTCATCTATACCAATCATTGTTTAACGGCTCCTTCCATTCCCTTTCTTCTGCATTTGGTATAGCTCTAACATATACATGGTTTAGTGCACTTTCCCAAGGAATAACTACTCCACCAACACTTCCCCCTGGAAATGTAACACTAAGTACTACATCAAATTGTTTCTAAGTCTTGGGCTGTTCTCCTTATGTCTATGATCCACCTGTCTCTTTGTTTCATTATCTTAAGGTCACACTACCCCATGTGACTACCCCATACTCCTTGTGCTGGTTCCTCCCACACCAATAACCATTTAACCCTTGTATTTTAATAGTGATCCCTTTCTGTATTTTAGTTATGGTTCCTGCCTGTGCAGGACTATACATTTTAATCCGGTCTATATCCCTTCTATGTCTTGTTCTTCTGCTCTTTACTATTATCAGTTCCCCATTCCCGTTATTCTCAGGAAACTAGTCAAGTGCAGAGAAATCAATGATGGGGATACCTGGTGCGTCTTGAATATCTCGAAGATCTAGAAGGTCTTGAAGGTCTCGAAAGTCTCGGAGGTCTCGAAGATCTGCCCCTCCGCCGAGGGAATCAGCAAGAACACGTAGCTCATCAGTAATTGCCATCCTCCCCCATCTGATTCTCGCCAGCATCCTCAGCTCTCTCATCTCTCAGTCATCAGTTCCCTCACTCTGGTACAATGGTTTAGATGATACCCTATCGCGCTCCCCTCTATCCGTACCGCCGTTGGTGTAACCTGGACGACGATCTATGGTCACTTTAGCTGTTAACCTTCTTCCGTCACTAGGGTCTCCGGATTAGCCAGAGTCCCTCTCAATCTATCGACATCGGTCTGCGAAGAGTGTCCTTCTATCAGCCTACCCATAGGGAAGCTCGGAGTTACTGCTGCAAGGACACACAAGCACAGACACACATAAAAGACAACAATGCTACCCAATGGCAGGGCCATCTTCCTCTCCTGGGGTTGGAACACTTCTATAGTGGGAAACATGGATCTAAGTATCTGTCTCCGCCACTTTTACCATCATTGAGGTAGCCAACAACACCTGGTACAGGCCCCTCCACATAGGGTCTTTCCAACTCTTTCTTCCGTAGTCTTTTACCATCACATAGTCTCCAGGGCGCAGAAAATACTCAGATTCTCCTACTCCGTTGGGCAGACTTCCCTTCACCCATGGGAAAAAAATCTTAATAACATTGTTAGGTTAGGTGAGACACAGTATTCTACTTATGTCCTCTCATCCGTCAGGAGAAGCCTTGAGATTATGAAGCGCACCTCCTTCCAGCTTGTTGTAGTCCACTCATTTCATAGACAGACCTCCTCTACACCCTGCCTCCTAACACAAAAACAAAAAAGATTTAACCTAACCCATAACACATTATTACTACTGCTCATAACCTTAATACAATTTGCATATTTTACCACAAAAACATTTAAACCATTAAACCCCTGTAAGCCCAAAAAACATTAAAATAGTTGACAACTTCCCCCCTTTGGACACATGCAACACATTCATGTGTTCAAAACACAAAACAACAACAATATTGCTTGTTAAACCAAAAATAATAACTGAACTTAAAATGACAACCCTTGATGATATCTTAACCCAATTGCATTCGATAACATTATTAAAGGATATCTCTCCTTCAAGACTAACTCTCTCACTTCATCCTTGTCCTGTTTGGAATGATATATAGGATTAATGCCAAATTATATACTTCTTCACAATTCCTTATTATAACGAACCCCCAATTCAGCATGCCTCCAGGATTTACAGTGCGGGTGATCAAGTCACACTATAAAGCCAGGACAGCTTGCAGAGGTCATTGAAATCATTAAATGAATTGTTCCATCAATAGTATACCAATCATTAACAACCGTCAAAACATTTCAAAATAAATCACACGTATTTACTTATCCCTCAGTAAATAAAAGCCCAAATTACATGTGTTTGCCCCTTTAAGATATTTCACTTCCATCCTGTGAAAAAACCTAAAATACAAATAAAATTCCTATACAGCTAACATTTCATACTAAGTGGTTTGTTTGTGGTTATTTGAACACCATATAGTAAAACAATAAAACAAACAAAAAATGGCCAGGCCTTATTTATAGTCTATGAAAATATTTCAAAGAAAATAGAAAATCACTCCCCCCTTTTTCCTGGAAGAAAAAGTACACATTTAGTTAGTTTCCATGTTGATACCTCTTAATCAGTCCAAACAATTTAAATTCGAAATTCTCACTCTCTATTCCCACATCTCCTGATCCCTCCTTTCAGACAACCCCTAAGAACATCACTGTCACGCCCTGGCTCTGGGGACTCTTATATGTTGAGCCAGGGTGTGTAGGGTCTATGTTTCGTTTTCTATGTTCTGTTCTAGGTTATGTGTTTCTATGTTGGCCGGGGTGGTTCTCAATCAGAGGCAACGAGAATCAGCTGTTGCTTGTTGTCTCTGATTGGGAACCATACTTAGGCAGCCTGTTGTGCACTTGTGTTTTGTGGGATCTTGTTCCGTGTTGGTTTGTGTTGTTAACCGAGGACTTCACGTTTCGTTTGGTTGTTTTGTATTTTGTATCGTGTTGCCAGTACACTATTAAAAAGATGTACGCATATCACGCTGCGTCTTGGTCCGTTACTTCTAACGATCGTGACAATCACTTGTGACTGCTCCCTTCTCCGGTGAATTCCACAATCCAGTGCACACAAAACAAAATAAAATCCCATAAGATTTGAACCCCTAGGCTTTTCCCTAGCCGCTCTGCTACCACTCAATCACCCCCAACATGCTTCGTGACGTCGAAAACTCAAATATGCTATCTCTTGCCTCGTTGGTTGTACTTTCCCACATGCCTGTGGCCCCCCTTCTACCAAAATAGTTTACTAATGTGATGATGGTTTTGCCCATTAGTTTCATCGTCATTCGACGCCCCTAACACTTTACTACAATCCACAACACTCAAATTCAACCCCTCCAGCGATTGTTTAAATGCAGCATGATACACCCATACATACTGTCAATTTACATTTCACCTTTCAGAATTCATTACCATTGACCCTCGGAAGGATTCTTTAACCCCACTGAATGTAATACTTTTCTCTCTCACAAATACAGTCAATTTTCAGTGTAAGGAATTAGTGATATTTGATCCCAAATATCTATTAACATGTTGTTTGAGACGTGGGTCTCCTACATCTCCCTCATCATTCATACTGTATGGGATTTCCATCAATCCCAGAAACAAGACTCCCAATCAAGACATATCAGACATGATCATGTTTCATTAAGTATAATATACACCTCTAACAAAAACCCATAACCACTTTCCAGTAATCTAATCATTTCAACCTGCTGCATTGATTTTAGTAAAAATATAAATTGTTGTGCAATCACTCCAGAATCTACAAAAAGTTAGTCCTGACCCCTAGTCGAAAATAAATGCTTCTCTAGCTACACTGATTTGGTCCTTCCCATGAGTTCTAAGACTGCTGCCGTTCATCTTAGCTGGTGTCATTTCTTTGCCAATTTTCCTGTTGTGGTTGCCTAGGCACCCACGGCTTGGTAGGACAATTCCTTCTCATATGCCCCGATTGATTGCACCCCCAGCAGACGCCTGGTCTTCTTGGTCCACCACTCTGGTGTGTTTGATGCTGTGGTTGGTACCATTGATTCTTGTGTCTCTTTTCATTATTCTTGTTTTGTCGCTGTCCAGGAGACTGTTGTGTGTACACATTCACTACTGGTAAGGTAGATCTTTGGCCTTGCTGCTGAAGCGGTATCTGTTGACCTTCTTGGAGAACAGGTGTAGGTTTTGTTTTCTTTTTGTCCTTTCTTGTCAGCTCTTCCAGCTGCAACTGTCCCAGTTTTCTCAGAATCTCTCTCCACTGCTTCGCCAATTTCCGTTCATCCCTCCTGTATTTCTCTATTGTGTGGATAATATGGTCGCATAATTCCTTGCGTGATTCTGACGTTAGTCCTTCTGTCTCACTCTGTCCTTGATCAGAGTCAGCATACTGTCTAAATTCTTCACCTTCCTCATCACTTGTATTCCCCCCATCTCTTTGCCCATCATACTCTTGTTCATCTATCCCATAATTTTCCAGCTCCGTTAACATCCCCTCAGTCCTTCATAACAGTTTATACCTAAATGTGATTGTTCTCCTCTCCTTGGTGTGGAAACCTGCTGCTTCCTTTTTTCTCCTTCTATCTCTACATTCCCTTTTATTGAGACTAAACCTGTGACCTGAGAATACTGCCCCCCTTCTGTGTATGGTGGTGGTGTAGTTAAACCAGCCTTTTTTGGTTCACTCTCCATTATCCCTCTAGCCTTGGCTATGCTGTCCCTCCAACTCTTTCCTTCCTCACAGAATATTTTCAAGATTTCTCTCTTTCTCTCTCTTCTTCTTTCCAAAAACCGAGATTATCCCTTGCCTTTCTTTTAATATTCTTCTTATCCTTTGTTACCTTGTCTCATCTCCCATTAAAATAAGACACTACTCCCCTGTGCTTTCGAACTATACTCTTATTTTCCTTTGTTCCCTTATCTTATCCCAAACCTATAAAATAGCCCTGGAGACTTTTCCTGTCCCTAGGTATTTTCCTAGTACCCTATTCGTTCTAGGTCACTAGACCACATCCTACTTTCCCTGATCAATATCCTCGTTACTCTACTTTTCAAAAACCCTCCCGTTGTACTCACGTACTCTATTTTCCCCGTATCTGAACTTTTGTATCTGTTTTCCCGTGGTTCTCTTTCTAATCTTCGTCTCGGCATTTATTCCCAAACCTTGGCTTTCAACTCTCCCTTTTCCTTGTTTAAATCTGGACTGCTACTCCCTATTCTAAATTCTCCTATCTAGATTTCTATTATTAATCTCCCTTACAGCTCGATTCGTACTCGCTAGTCTGTCTCTCTTTTACCTGCGAACTAAAACATGGCATTAGTAAAGTCTATTCCCAAACCACCAATAACTAATAGTATTTTTGCATTCATATTATTAAAATACATTACTCTCCTCTGTCTACCCATACAATTCACCGTTGCAATTCTAACTTCCCTACTAAATTACTTTCCTTTCCCTTTCTCCCCTATTCCTATGGAATAAGTGAGTCGTTCACGCTGAACCACGCAACCTCCTAAATCCCAGTCTTCCAATATAACCAGAAAACCTAGATTTTAGTCAGTAATGCAGGACTATGCTTTATTGAAATGACAAATAAATCCTCCTTTATCCTAATTAAAATGGTCTGTAGTTTTAGTATCTGGCACATACCACATTCATCACAAACTAGCTTTGAAGGACACAGATCTCACAAGCTCAACGCAAATTACTTAGCAGTCAACGAGTCGAACCTACGTTCCTTGATTTGGAAACAGATCTAGCGACTTTACTCAAATGAATTATATTTTCCCCCTAATATACTAACATTCCTTGACTATATCACCTCTGCTTCTGTAATGATAGATAGTTGTTATAATGCTTAATTATAATAGCTATCACATGATCTATGTACTGTCTCTCACCCCCCACGTACGTCTACGTGTTTGGGCGCGCAAGCCATCACTTATATATTATTTCACTTTTACCCACTCTCTAATAATCACTTATCCGCACATAACATTCATCATATTCTAATATTATTCATATCAACCAGCGCATTCGTTTTTCTAATGATTCCTTATTGCAGCGAGTTAATTTTACCATACCCCCCCCAGGTATCATTATATCACCAGCTCATTCTCCACACTTCAGATTTACTCATACCACATTCACACAACGCTACTTCCCAAACACACAATATTTTTTTTTTTTTTTTCGTATAACTTAGAGGAATTTTCTTCTATAAAAGTACCCAAATTTGGAACGTTAACTCTATCAACATTTACTTTTATATTTCCCAAATGTAATGATCCCCTATAAGCTTGACCGAAATTCAATGTGTTGCCGTCATATGATCACCCCCGTACACGTGACCTGTTCCTCCAACAGGATTTCTCATACCCCTCCGGGAAAAGACACCTTTAATTTTCTTCTCCCAGTAGCGTGAATTTTCCACACTCCGTTAGTAAATGAATAACCACATACTATCAATTCCCCTCTTCCCAATGCAAGATTGGGCTTGCCCTTTCTCCACCAGCCTTAGAAGCTTAAAACTGCCTAAAATATAGTCCCTTTCCTTACACTTTCTCCACAAAGAAAAGGCTATTATTTACAGGATTTATTTTTGTTGTCCGATCACCCACACAGATAAGCCGCCACTCGTGCTTAAATGAATCACTGAATTCATTTAAACTAACTGTCACGATCGTCGGGAACAGAGGACCAAGGCGCAGCGTGGAATGCGAACATATTTATTAAATAATGATCACACGAGCAAAACAACAAAATGATAACGTGACGTCCTTGGTTACATACACAAACCATACACGGAACAAGAAACCACACCAAATGAATGCCTAACGGCTACCTAAGTATGGCTCCCAATCAGAGATAATGAGCTACAGCCGTCTCCGATTGGGAGCCACCCTGGCCAACATAGAAATACAAAACTAGACTATCACCCTAGCACACAAAACACAAAGAAACAACACACCCTGGCTCAACATAACAGAGTCCCAGAGCCAGGGCGTGACACTAACCATTCACCCGTACGAGATGAGCATACCTACTCTATCTTATTATTTCTCTATACTTTGAAGCCCTGGTGGCGTTCACAACCGTTCACCTACTAGGGATGAAAAGCGCGACTTCCAATTTATCGTGTCACCTACTCAGGATGACCTACTTTTTTACCCGATTAGCTGTCTAATTTGTGCATCCCCTCCTCCAGGATAATGCACACCTACCCGAGCAGTCCTCTAACGATGAACTCCACCCAATCAGAGATAACGAGCTACAGCCGTCTCCGATTGGGAGCCACCCTGGCCAACATAGAAATACAAAACTAGACTATCACCCTAGCACACAAAACACAAAGAAACAACACACCCTGGCTCAACATAACAGAGTCCCAGAGCCAGGGCGTGACAGTACCCCCCCCCCCCCAAAGGCGCGGACTGCGACCGCGCCAAACATAAACCGAACACGGGAGGACCGGGTGGGCATTCCTCCTCGGAGGCGGTTCCGGCTCCGGGCTTGACCCCCACCCTCCAACCAACCCCCCAAAGCGCCCCTGGTCCGGTCTGGCCCTGCTGGCCGGAGCTGGACTGAACACTGGTGGAGCGGATTGCTCTAGCTCCGGAGTGGAGCAGCTGACCGGTGCCGGACCAGGCACCGGTGGAACAGGCACGGGCTGTGCCGGACTGACGACGCGCACCACAGGCTTGGTGCGGGGAGCAGGGACGGGCCGGACCGGGCTGACGACGCGCACATTTGGCTTGGTGCGGGGAGCAGGGACGGGCCAAACCGGGCTGACGAAGCGCACCACTGGTTTGGTGCGGGGAGCAGGAACAGGCCGGACCGGGCTGACGACGCGCACCATTGGCTTGGTGCGGGGAGCAGGAACAGGCCGGACCGGGCTGACGACGCGCACCATTGGCTTGGTGCGGGGAGCAGGGACGGGCCGGACCGGGCTGACGACGCGCACCATTGGCTTGGTGCGGGGAGCAGGAACTGGCCGGACCGGGCTGGCGACGCGCACCACAGGCTTGGTGCGGGGAGCAGGAACAGGCCGGACCGGGCTGACGATGCGCACCATTGGCTTGGTGCGGGGAGCAGGGACGGGCCGAACCGGGCTGGCGACGCGCACCACAGGCTCGGTGCGAGGGACAGGAACAGGCCAGACCGTACTGGGGACACACACCACTGGCCCTACGCGGGGATCAGGAACGGGCCGGACCGGACTGGTAACACACCCCAGTACCTCTCGCCGTGCCTCTACACTTCCCTCCCCTTTTGTGACCAGTGGCCCCCGTAACCTGGCGGCCTCCTCTACTAACCGCTCTATCGCGGCCTCCTGCTGCCCCGTCGTCCACGGCGTGAGCCCCCCCCCCCTAAAAAAATTCTGGGAGTCTCTCCTCCCCGTGGACCAGGCCTCCATAGTTCTCGCCCAACTCTCGCTCTTCTGCTTCCAACTCCAGCCTCTCTCCTCCTCACACGGCTTGACCCAGTCGAGGTGGCACAGGAGATCCGCTAGAGATTCCCCTGGTGATGGCTCCTGGACACGCTGCTTGGTCCAGTTTTGGTGGTTTCTTCTGTCACGATCGTCGGGAACAGAGGACCAAGGCGCAGCGTGGAATGCGAACATATTTATTAAATAATGATCACACAAGCAAAACAACAAAACGATAACGTGACGTCCTTGGTTACATACACAAACCATACACGGAACAAGAAACCAAACCAAATGAATGCCTAACGGCTACCTAAGTATGGCTCCCAATCAGAGATAACGAGCTACAGCCGTCTCCGATTGGGAGCCACCCTGGCCAACATAGAAATACAAAACTAGACTATCACCCTAGCACACAAAACACAAAGAAACAACACACCCTGGCTCAACATAACAGAGTCCCAGAGCCAGGGCGTGACACTAACCATTCACCCGTACGAGATGAGCAGACCTACTCTATCTTATTATTTCTCTATACTTTGAAGCCCTGGTGGCGTTCACAACCGTTCACCTACTAGGGATGAAAAGCGAGACTTCCAATTTATCGTGTCACCTACTCAGGATGACCTACTTTTTTACCCGATTAGCTGTCTAATTTGTGCATCCCCTCCTCCAGGATAATGCACACCTACCCGAGCAGTCCTCTAACGATGAACTCCACATTAGAGCGGTACCGTAGGCCCTCTCAGTCTTATGTACAACTCTTGGCTAGCCACCTGCTCGTCCAGCTCTCTGGAGTGCTAACTTAGCTCTCCACAGCGGTAGCACAGGATTTAACTTATTTACACTTTTCAACAATCACATTGCATGCATGTTTATTCTTTATTCCAACAAAAACTCTGATCTTCTGCTAAATTTGGTCCTTAAATTCTGGAGAGAACCCTTCCGTACTCTACCCTCAGATTCAGCTTGATCGAAACACACAGTTTAATTAAGAACGTCGCTTACCTTTGTTTAAACAGTGGCCACTGATTGTGTGATTCGTCAAAACCTCCTCCGATGGTAAAGCACTCAAGGATCTCTTATAACCAGTCCCATCTGGGATGCCAAATATGTTGTGGAAAATAACCACTATACTATATTACAAATAAGGTCTTACAGAGTTTTTGTTGCATCAAGATTACTTTCTTAGAGTTTCAACAAAGCCGATACCAGTCTTCAGAGTGGCACCCTCCCTTACTCTCTCCCTCCATTTTATATAGTCTCTGCTTCAGTATCCCACTCTTTTATTGCTCCGCCCCCTCCCTTTATATATGGTGATGGCTACATTCGACTTTCATTCAGTTCAGAATCAATAGTAATACACTCAATCAATCCCTTATCTTGCAAAAACACTCATGTTTAGTTTAAACTCTGTTCAACCCTGGCACCACTCTTTATCACTTTGTGTGAGGAGAGAGACAAAAGGGAGCAATCTGACCCTAGGTCAGATTCCCTCTTTTACCCCCACACACAGCGAAATGACCCATTTCAGTTAGCCACAAATAATGTTAACTATATGTTCATGATTAACTCAATTTTATCTGATAATCCATTAAAAATACACATCAGTATTATGTAAAGGGTTGTTTATTCTACATGGACCTGTTACTACATTTGAAAGTTATCAAAACACTTAGTTTAGAATATCTACATAAATTCAGCAATTGCATTCTTCTCATATTACTCTGTAGGCTACTGACCTATTCAAAGCTTCCTCCGGCATCTCACCATACATCTGCCTTTAGTTAAAGAACTCAACCTGCAACTCAACTTGTTTGTTGTGATTGAGTGGGGGGGGGGGGGGGGGGGGGGACAGCTGCGGGCAAGGTTCTGACAGATGGGTGTGTCTTGGTGGTGGCAAGGACACACCCAAGAAACACCCACATCAAACCACACCCCCAAGCCAACTCACATTTGGCTTCTGTCATGGCTGCCAGCATTTCTTGAGGAGCAAGCCAAAAACGAGGCCAAATCAGAGGGTGCAGTTCCCCTTTAAATTAAGTGACTCAAAGACTTCCTGCCTGTCAGCCTTGCATCACTTTGTATCCCTCCACCCACTTCCCCTTTCCCCTTTTTTTAATACTCACCCAGACTATGATTAAGAATGGGGAAATGGTGCTCAACAGTTGACAGGGTATGAATAATTAGGTAATTAGTCCACTGTGCTGTGAAATAAGAAATAAGGCCGGCCGCAGCCATCACTTTCTAGCTGCTTAAACACACGGTACGCTCTGTGTAGTTGCGTTCCACCCTGTGCTGTGCTGTGCTTAGCCAAGTTTTTCTCAACTCCACGATGTACAGCACATCAATGGAGTCGAGCGGAGACGACTGTAGACGGACTGAACATCAAGTCGCTGTCAGTCGATACTTAAACCATTACCATGTACCTATGTTTGTCTTCTGTAGTTGCGCGCCTTTCTTTGTTTGCTGAAATCCATACTTTTTAATAAAACTTTAGTCAAATAAAACTACAGACTGTTTCCTTGTATCGACTGACAGCGACTCAATATAGTCGGAGGTACACTCCGCCCACAGTCGTCGCAACCCAACTCCACCGAGATCAAATCAAATCAAATTGTATTTGCCACATGCGCCGAATACAACAGTGAAATGCTTACTTACAGTGGGGAAAAAAAGTATTTAGTCAGCCACCAATTGTGCAAGTTCTCCCACTTAAAAAGATGAGAGAGGCCTGTAATTTTCATCATAGGTACACGTCAACTATGACAGACAAAATGAGAAAAACAAATCCAGAAAATCACATTGTAGGATTTTTAATGAATTTATTTGCAAATTATGGTGGAAAATAAGTATTTGGTCAATAACAAAAGTTTCTCAATACTTTGTTATATACCCTTTGTTGGCAATGACACAGGTCAAACGTTTTCACACACTGTTGCTGGTATTTTGGCCCATTCCTCCATGCAGATCTCCTCTAGAGCAGTGATGTTTTGGGGCTGTACTGGGCAACACAGACTTTCAACTCCCTCCAAAGATCTTCTATGGGGTTGAGATCTGGAGACAGGCTAGGCCACTCCAGGACCTTGAAATGCTTCTTACAAAGCCACTCCTTCGTTGCCCGGGCGGTGTGTTTGGGATCATTGTCATGCTGAAAGACCCAGCCACGTTTCATCTTCAATGCCCTTGCTGATGGAAGGAGGTTTTCACTCAAAATCTCACGATACATGGCCCCATTCATTCTTTCCTTTACACGGATCAGTCGTCCTGGTCCCTTTGCAGAGAAACAGCCCCAAAGCATGATGTTTCCACCCCCATGCTTCACAGTAGGTATGGTGTTCTTTGGATGCAACTCAGCATTCTTTGTCCTCCAAACACGACGAGTTGAGTTTTTACCAAAAAGTTCTATTTTGGTTTCATCTGACCATATGACATTCTCCCAATCCTCTTCTGGATCATCCAAATGCACTCTAGCAAACTTCAGATGGGCCTGGACATGTACTGGCTTAAGCAGGGGGACACGTCTGGCACTGCAGGATTTGAGTCCCTGGCGGCGTAGTGTGTTACTGATGGTAGGCTTTGTTACTTTGGTCCCAGCTCTCTGCAGGTCATTCACTAGGTCCCCCCGTGTGGTTCTGGGATTTTTGCTCACCGTTCTTGTGATCATTTTGACCCCACGGGGTGAGATCTTGCGTGGAGCCCCAGATCGAGGGATATTATCAGTGGTCTTGTATGTCTTCCATTTCCTAATAATTGCTCCCACAGTTGATTTCTTCAAACCAAGCTGCTTACCTATTGCAGATTCAGTCTTCCCAGCCTGGTGCAGGTCTACAATTTTGTTTCTGGTGTCCTTTGACAGCTCTTTGGTCTTGGCCATAGTGGAGTTTGGAGTGTGACTGTTTGAGGTTGTGGACAGGTGTCTTTTATACTGATAACAAGTTCAAACAGGTGCCATTAATACAGGTAACGAGTGGAGGACAGAGGAGCCTCTTAAAGAAGAAGTTACAGGTCTGTGAGAGCCAGAAATCTTGCTTGTTTGTAGGTGACCAAATACTTATTTTCCACCATAATTTGCAAATAAATTCATAAAAAATCCTACAATGTGATTTTCTGGAATTTTTTTCCTCAATTTGTCTGTCATAGTTGACGTGTACCTATGATGAAAATTACAGGCCTCTCTCATCTTTTTAAGTGGGAGAACTTGCACAATTGGTGGCTGACTAAATACTTTTTTCCCCCACTGTAAGTGTTAAGTAAAAAAATAGATAAGTAAAAAATACAATGCAAATAGGCCGGGTAGCCATGATTAGCTGTTCAGGAGTTTTATGGCTTGGGGGTAGAAGCTGTTAAGAAGCCTTTTGGACCTAGATTTTGCCCTCCGGTACCGCTTTCCATGCGGAAGCAGAGAGAACAGTCAATGACTAGGGTGGCTGGAGACAATATTTAGGTCCTTCCTCTGACACCACCTGGTATTGAGGTCCTGGATGGCAGGAAGCTTGGCCCCAGTGATGTACTGGGCCGTACGCACTACCCTCTGTAGTGCCTTGCGGTCGGAGGCCGAGCAGTTGCCATACCAGGCAGTGATGCAACCAGTCAGGATGCTCTCGATGGTGCAGCTGTGGTGTATTGATAAATGTATTATGTGTTAATGAGTTTAGATTTAAAATGGTTGCAAATAGCCAATAGGATTTGTATGCAGGAGTTGAGTTATTTGAATTAACAAATGACAATGGGGTTTCCGTTCTTGCTTTGAAGTGATTGGATTACGAGATGCAAGGGGGGGTGGAAATGTTCAATGATGTATTGGGAGAGTTGGGCTGAAGACACTGTAGAGAGTGAGCGACTGGAATGTATTAAGGAGAACATGAAATAAATTGGTTCTGGTTATTATACGTACGCTTCGGAGTCTTCAGTAAAAGAACCCAGCATTTTAGGATGCAACAACTGGCGACGAGGATAATGGAATTCTGAGGCAAAATCCTCAGACTGCTGATGACCAACCGAGGGAACGAGCTAAAAAGTTAGCTAGTTCTAGTAGATTAGCTAATCAGCTGAGAAGAAAAGGCGTGTGGGCTAAGGAGAGCCATGGCACTTTTCAGTAGTGAGACCGATTTGTGTTTCCAGGAGGCTAACGAGAGCTTCAGCACATATGAGGAGTGATTTTTGCAGTTTTTGGAGGCCAACAAGATTGCTGACGACCGAAGAAGAGCGGTTCTTCTATCAGTCATGGGTTCAAAGACGTTTACGCTGCTGAAAGATTTGGTAGCGCCAAAGAAGCCGGGAGAGGCTAGCTTCCAGGAGCTCATTTCAGCTCTGAGAGACTTTTATGCGCCAAAACGGAATGTGTTGAGCGAATAGTTTTTCAGAATAGGAAACAGTTGGCGGGAGAGACGTTAGCTGAGTATATAGCATCGTTAAAGGGACTGGCGGCTACATGTGAGTTTGGGGCTGCACTAGAGGAGCAGCTGAGGGACCAGCTAGTTTACAGGACCCATGCAAAATCTTTTCAGTCTCCTGAGTGGGAATAGGCTTTGTCGTGCCCTCTTCATGACTGTCTTGGTGTGTTTGGACCATGATAGCTTGTTGATGATGTGGACACCAAGGAACTTGAAGCGCTCAACCTGTTCCACTACAGCCCTGCGATGAGAATGGGGGCGTGCTCAGTCCTCTTTTTTCCCTGTAGTCCACAATCATCTCCTTTGTCTTGATCACGTTGAGGGAGAGGTTGTTATCCTGGCACCACACGGCCAGGTCTCTGACCTCTTCCCTGTAGGCTGTCTCATCGCTGCCTACAATATTTTATCTTGATACATTAATAAATACATGCTGTGTTAATTTTGGCATGCTTACCTGCCTACGTACTGTAGATCACAAGTCCATAATAAGTCAGTAGAGTTAACTGGCTAGCTACTAGTACTAGTAGCTAGCCAGATAGCCACAACGAATTGTTAGCTAGCTACCCACGAACAATTAACATCTATCTTGCATAATATTAGTTTTAGGTCATTTTTGCCTGTTAAACTATCTGGTTAGCTACATTATTACCATTCACATATAGCTAGCTGATAGTTATGAAGGAAAATGGTTGCTTTGTGTATATCTTGTTTCGTCTCTATTGCCATTGTTGCCTTGGCTGGAAGATGGTTCATTGAATGGGTAAGTCCATATTAAGTCAATAGAGCTAACTGGCTAGCTAGCTAGACACAAAGAATGTGTAGCTACCCACGAAAAATGTACATCTACCTTGCATAACATTAGTATTAGGTCATTTTTGCCTGTTTTACTAGATGGTTAAATAGATTATTACGATTCACATATCTAGCTGATAATTATAAAGTAAAACGTTTGCTTTGTGTATATCTTGGAAGAAGGTTCAGTGAATGGGGAGGTGAAGCGTGAGGTAATACAGTAAGGGGAGTGTGAGTGCTTCTCAAATGTATTGTTTTATGCATTCTCCACACTCTCATCCTCACAAGAACATACTCAAGAGAACGTGGTCAGAGAATGCACTCGGAGCATGAGAGTGTGGAGCACGGTAGTATGCATATTGAGAAACACCCACAGTGTTCCATCGTTTTTTCACAAGTCAGTTAAATAAAGAGAAGAGACATAGCACAAACAGGAAATTGTATTTCATCCAGGTTGCTGCCCCTGTATGTGTGAGTCACTCTGTGGGTAATGGATCAGTTGAGCAGCAGCATCAGTCAGGAGAATGGTAAATAAGAGATGTGATCTCAGACAGAGTACCTTATTCCCTATGTAGTGCACTACTTTTGACTAGGGCCCAAAGGGCTATGGTCAAAAGTAGCATGCTATATAGGGAATAGGGTGCAATAGGCTCTATGCACGCATCACTTCCGCATTGGCGTAAGGATGCTTGGGCATTTACGGTTACCGGAAAAAAACATTAGACAGTGACAGTAGACCGTTATGATGGCAGAGATGAAGTTTACAAGGTGTTTGCTGGAGTTGCCTAAAGTATCTGTTAATGATATACGGAGAGTCGTCCGGACATCCAGTACGACACCACGTAGCAAACTGGATAAAGGCTTCAAATTTTACGTTTCTTCTTTTCTTTGCAACTTTGAAGGTAATATGCTAACGCTAGCTAGCCTGAGCTAGAAGCCTTGCTTTGGTGTTTTAAGTCATGACTCCGTCCTGCTTCAGGTTAATCATGCTTTAAATCAAGTTTAATCATGTGTATATACCTCTCACTTCATGTGTTTGTACTTTTATGAAAGTATCAGGTAAAAACAGGGCTACAAATGAGATCTCTATGAGAGCCCACTGCTACCGCTCAATGAAGAAACTAAAGCCACCACACCAGCTGAGAGTAGAACTAGATTAAGTGACACGTTCAAAGTTCTGTTGAACTTGTTCAAGGTTCCGTTCAAGACATGTTTTACTCGTTTAATGTTACCACAGCTTTGATTGCCATTGCTAAGAGAACACTTTAGAACTTTAGTGGTTTTCACGATAGCTGAACAGTGGTAGCCTAATACAGACCAGGGTAGCTGAGTGGGAATTGCCATGCTTTGTTGTTGGGTCTGTTGTAAACAAATTAGAGTTTGGTTTGAAATGTAAACAATAATGAGATTACTACTTTTTCCTGACTTGATGACTGCAATGACAGTAACATATTCCACTCAGCTATTCTTCAAACTGCTGATGTTCTACTCAAAACTGTCCTGTCATCTTTACTTCTTTCTTTATAAACATATGGCCCAACTTCCTTGCTTTGTACTTGATGTTTCTACTTTTCAAGAGGAATTAGGAGCAAAACCTTCACTCTACTGTTGTTATTGGTACTAGGCTACAATGTTGCACCACTCACCTACTGCTCTGCCAATACTGTTTGAAGGTAGGTAAATGGCACAAGACAATAGGTAAGTGGTGGGAGACAGTATAGCCAAGTGGTGCAAGACAGTAGGAAAGTGATGCAGAAAGCACAAAAGTGACACGAGACAGTAGATAAATTGCTTACACCAGTAAAAAGTAGAAAGAACAAGTTTTGCTCCTACTCCTGCTGCTGTAGACCCTCGTCTTTCAAAACCCATTAAATTATGCTTCTGTGTATTTCAGATGACATTGCGTGATTCACAGCCAGTTGTGCTTGTTAAAAGCTACTGTTCCTGTGTGGCTGGGTGTGGGATATGCAATAATTTGGTTGCATTACTATATCAGACTGCCCATTACTCTGAATGTGGCATGTCTGTCGTCCCTCCTGTACCTTCGTGCACTGAAACAGAGCAGAAGTGGCATAAACCACGAACAATGGTTTGTATCATTTCAATACCAGACAGTTGTGTCACATGCATACTAGCATCTCTCCTAATACCATCTCATAAATAAATAGGGAGTGAAGCCAGGACCTGTGGATGCCATGGTTGTAGTGAAGCCCAAACCAGATGCTACTCCGGCAAGCGGAATTAGGTATGCAGAGTCCAATTAAATAGGCAGACTACAATGTGTTGCGAAATAAATGTTATTAATCGCTGTTAGATTCTGGTGTATTTCCTAGTGAACCCTTTACTTTTCCTGATATTGTTATTCCAGATCTACACTTTGAAACCATCCATTGAAACAGCACAGGAACAGCTCCCTTCTTCAGACGTCTGCGCCCAGCTGGAGTCGGAGGCTCTATCACATCTTCACTTAGAAAGTGTCGGCTGCAGACTCGTGTGTTTGTTGTAAGAAAGTTGACTTGTCGAATGTTAATCACCCACCGTTTATGTAATTCACTGTCTTTGGGAAAAGTAAAAAAACGAACAGAAGAATTGCATCTGGCAGACACTGTACATTGCGGCACACAACAGTGATGGCTGGAAGAGCTGTCATCCCGTTTTTGAAAGGACACTTTCGTACGTTTACATGTCATCGTGTTATAAGTCAAGATGAAGTATTACAAGTAAAAACATTAACATAAACATTAAGATAAACAACAACAACAACGAAAATTAACCGTTTCGGATGTTTTTGACGACAAGCATTCAATGCTAGCATACGGTAGCACAGCATTCTACGATAACCGGAAGTTTACATCCATCCTGAGATTTAACCGGAAATACGTCATGCTCGCCTGTGCATATCGCCTATTGTCTTCTCAACACTGCCACGGCATCTCTAACAGCTCACTCTCCTTCTCCTGCTGTGCTAGCAGGGTTGTTGTGACTCTGTGCAATCAACCAAGTCAAATACTGTACAGGAAAGATGTATAGAAAAACAACATATTGCACATACTTTCTGACGGAGATTAAAAAAAAACAGTGTGCTTCCCAAATGGCACCCTATTCCCTATAAAGTGCACAACTGTTGTACACTATATAGGGAATAGGGTGACATTTGGGACACAGCCCCCATCTACGCTCAGCACAGACAAACCCAATGTTGTGGATTCCCATCAGTGTGGCCTTTGGTAAACTGCCAGTCCCAATGAGAGGGCACTGACCCATTGAGTGATCCATCGTTCATGGCGTCTATTTGGTCAGTCTTGTGACATCAAAATGGCAATGAAGGTTAACCTTTAGCACTGTTCCTGTCTTGGCTGAATTGAATTACAGCGTTTAATTGAAGTTGGGAAACGTTATTCGCGAGGTCGACAGGGCTGGAACATCTGAGACCCACAATGGATTGTAAGGGTTCTAAGGTGCAGAAACACATTTTCTCCTCTTTTCTCTCTGGTCTGTCGCACTCTATCAGGGCATGTCTCTTTATATTATTGTCTGCTTGTCTTTGTCTGTCTGTGTCTTTTTTGTCTTTATTTTGTACACCCTTCTCTCTCTGTCTCTTCCCCTCCCTCTCCTTCTCACTCTCTGTCTCTCTCTCCCTCTCCTTCTCGCTCTCTGTCTCTCTCTCTCCCTCGCACTCAGATGACATTGTGTGTGGGTACGATGGTCCCGTCCCTTGTTTATCTCAGATGGACAGCCTTGAGGTCCAGATTAATCTTCTGCCCAGGGTGAGAGAACAGAGAGGAAAGGGGGAGGAGAGGAGGGAGGACGTAAGGGGACAATTGGGGGTCAGTGAGGGAGGGTGAGGGGAGAAGGAGATAGGGGACAGGATGGGGAGGATAATGATGGTGTATGCGGGTCAGTGAAGACTGTTAGGGGTGAGGAGGGTTGAGTGAGTGAGCACTTCAAATCTGCACTAAATCAAGAGAGTGAAGCAGAATCTACTGCGGTTGCCAAAGGGTCAAGTTGGTTTTATTAAGATTTTATTCAGATTGTCTGTCAAGTTTGAGAATCTTCTTCCGCATCAAGAAGTACACAGAGAGGTCAGACGACTGGCACATGAGGCAAATGCTGAGACGTGATTACATTGTGAGAGTGATTTCACAGAGAGGTGAGACAGAGGAGAGAGAGAGAAACGGAGGACAGAGAAGGAGAAAAGGAGAGCCAGAGGGAGAAAGAGAGGGGGCAGACAGAGAGAGTGAGATAAGAGAGATAAAGAGAGAGAGGAGGAGAGACAGACCCCTGAGATGCAACTGAAAGGAGAGAGCGAGAGAGGATGGAGGAAGCTTGCCTTGAAGCGCTGGGCATCTTGTTATGACATGCATTATCTGAATTAGGCCCACAGAATTATACCTACGGAGGAGCGGCTTCTATGGAGGAACTTTGAATGTCTTTTAACGTTGTACCAGAGCAAACGTTAGCTAGCTAACAAGCATGTGTGAGCAGAGCAGCTAGAATTAAAAACACATCTTACCTTTATGTAGTTAATAAATCCAATGAGAAACGTGATAACTATAGTATCCTTAACTACCATTGAAAAAGTTTATCCATTCTTTAAAACATCTCTCCCTAATTTCTGAATCATGCTTGTAAAGTTGTCAGTAGACAACAGTAACCTATGATTCAAAGGGGATGGGCAGGTACCCTACATACACCCACTGGGAAAGATTTCCAGCTGGCAAGCAGATGCTGGAATAAGTTTCTGAGTGACAGATTGAGGGCTGTGCATAGGCACTTTGTTTGCCTGGAACGTAAAAAAACTTTATTAACCCGGTTCCCATGCATTTAAAATAACCGTTCGGTTCCGGAACAGTATAGATCACTTTAGTTTCCGGTTCGGGTTCTGTTCCTCAAATACTTTCATTATTTTCCTGTTTTTGGTACTGTTCCCTGAACCGGTTCCAACCCTTGCAACGGACCAAGGAGAAATAAATGACTGAACCTCTCAGCTGTCAGCTCCGACACCTGAGGGTAACCATGATGCCAAAGACTCGACAGCTTCGCCACTGGAAGGACATAAGAACGATGTAGATCAATGTGAAGAGTGCCAAAGAGATGTGTGGTACTGTGTGTGTGTGTGTACTGTATGTGTGCGTACGTGCATGTGTGTGAATGCGTGTTAGTAGTAGTGTAGTGAAGAGAGGGGATGTTTATCCACTTTTTCATTCAGCCGCAGCACACGACGTAGGGCAGGGAGAAAGGTCAGTATCTAAGCAGATAGAGAATTGTTATTTATTTTGCTAATTTGCACCCCAGTATCTCTATTTGCACACATCTCTATCATTCCAGTGTTAATACTAATTGTAATTATTTTGCACTATGGCCTATTTATTGCCTTACCTCCATAACCTGCTACATTTGCACACACTGTATATATATTTCTATTTTCTGTTGTATTTTTGACTTTATGTTTTGTTTTACCCCATATGTAACTCTGTGTTGTTGTTTTTATCGTACTGCTTTGATTTATCTTGGCCAGGTCGCAGTTGTAAATGAGAACTTGTTCTCAACTGGCTTACCTGGTTAAATAAAGCTGAAATAATTTTTTTAAAAACAGTTCCGGTAACTTTGGTAAAACAGTTAAATGCACATTTCTATTTAAGAACCACTGTTTCTATAAATGTATGCTTCTAAGAATAAGAACACATTTTTAGCTACAGTAGTTCTCTGTGGAAATGTGATGTACCTTAGAAACACAAACATGCAATGCCATTTGTATACAAATTAACTAGTACTCTATCTGTAACCCAGAATGAAGCCTACGTTGCATCTGCTGTATTCCAGATTTTACAGATGTTTGATACCTCCGTCCCCACCATCCGTCATCTCTTCATTCTACCTTATGAATGGGCATAAAAGCCCCATTCGCTTTCATCTCTCTCAAAATGCAAATGACAGGCAGAACGGTGGCAGTCAGTGTACCGTGTTCAGGGGCCTTCAGAGCTGACCATTTGCATAGCAACTGTCACAGCGGCAGTGCACTCTAATAGAAACCCTCTAACAGTGATAAAGAATACAGTGGAGAGACAGATCAACAGGAGATCCTCTGTAATAAGACAGGTTAGGATAGAATGCAACCTGACGTCACAAAGCCTTTATATAAAACCACAGCAGGCATGATAAGAGTGAGCTGACCTGGCACATGTTTCTTGGCGAATCAGTGTGGAAAAAACAAATAAGGATTTGGATTCAAAAGCCACCGACTAAAAGGGAGGGACTCTGTTTTGCAAAATGATCAAATAAACAGAAAGCAAATTCTTCTTCTTGACACAGCTTTTTCTGTTTATAAAGAATAATTGATTTAAAATGCTGCCGGTGTGAGTCACTGAAAACACACACGACAACAGCAAGTCGCAGCGTGTGTTAATCTCTCAAAGAAGGACCCTGATCTCTCCCCCTCTCCCTCTCTATGGCTACAGATCTCATCTCCTCCTTTCTCTTTTTATCTGCCAACAAACAAAGGGAAGCGGAGGGGAGGCTGCCAGCCTAGATCAACCACACAACCAGCAAGGACATCTGAGAGAGATACAGTGCCTTCAGAAAGTATTCATAACCCTTGACTTATTCCACATTTTGCTGTGTTATAGACGGAATTTAAAATTGATTTTTTTTTAATTCTCACCCACCTACACACAATACCCGATAATGACAACGTGAAAACATGTTTGTTTTTTAATGAAATACAGAAATGTCTCATTTACATACAATACCAGTCAAAGGTTGGACACACCTACTCATTCAAGGGCTTTTCTTTATTTTTACTATTTTCTACATTGTAGAATAATATTGAAGATATCAAAACTATGAAATAACATATATGGAATCATGTAGTAACCAAAAAAGTGTTAAACAAATCAAAATATATTTTATATTTGAGATTCTTCAAAGTAGCCACCCTTTGCCTTGATGACAGCTTTGCACACTCTTGGCATTCTCTCAACCAGCTTCACCTGGAATGCTTTTCCAACAGTCTTGAAAGAGTTCCCACATATGCTGAGCACTCGTTGGCTGCTTTTCCTTCACTCTGCTGTCCAACTCATCCCAAACCATCTCAATTGGGTTGAGGTCGGATGATTGTGGAGGCCAGGTCATCTGATACAGTACTCCATTACTCTCCTTCTTGGTCAAATAGCCCTTACACAGCCTGGAGGTGTGTTGGGTCATTGTCTTGTTGAAAAACAAATGATAGTCCCACTAAGCGCAAAAGAGATGGGATGGTGTATCGCTGCAGAATGCTGTGGGAGCCATGTTGGTTAAGTGTGCCTTGAATTCTAAATAAATCACTGACAGTGTCACCAGCAAAGCACCCCCACACCATCACACCTCCTCCTCCATGCTTCACGGTGGGAACCACACATCCTGAGATCATCCATTCACCTACTCTGCGTCTCACAAAGACACGGCGGTTGGAACCAAAAATCTCAAATTTGGACTCATCAGACCAAAGGACAGATTTCCACTGGTCTAATGTCCATTGCTCGTGTTTCTTGGCCCAAGCAAGTCTTTTCTTATTATCGGTGTCCTTTAGTAGTGGTTTCTTTGCAGCAATTTGACCATGAAGGCCTGATTCCCACAGTCTCCACGGAACAGTTGATGTTGAGATGTGTCTGTTACTTGAACTCTGTGTTGCATTTATTTGGTCTGCAATCTGAGGTGCAGTTAACTCTAATGAATTTATCCTCTGCAGCAGAGGTAACTCTGGGTCTTCCTTTCCTGTGGCGGTCCTCGTGAGAGCCAGTTTCATCATAGCGCTTTATGTTTTTTGCGACTGCACTTGAAGAAACTTTCAAAGTTCTTGACATTTTCCGTATTGACTGACCTTCATGTCTTAAAGTAATGATGGACTGTCATTTCTCTTTGCTTATTTGAGCTGTTCTTGCCATAATATGGACTTGATCTTTTACCAAATAGGGCTATCTTCTGTATACCACCCCTACCTTGTCACAACACAACTGATTGGCTCAAATGCATTAAGAGGAAAGAAATTCCACAAATTAACTTTTAACAAGGCACACCTGTTAATTGAAATGCATTCAAGGTGACTGCCTCATGAAGCTTTTAATGCCTCGTTGCAAACAGGATGCATGTTTTGGAACATTTCTATTCTGTACTGGCTTCCTTCTTTTCACTCTGCCAATTAGATTAGTATTGTGGCGTAACTACAATGTTGTTGATTCATCCAGCCTCTCCTATCACAGCCATTAAACTCTGTAACTGTTTTAAAGTCACCATTGGCCTCATGGTGAAATCCCTGAGCGGTTTCCTTCCTCTCCGGCAACTGAGTTAGGAAGGACGCCTGTATCTCTTCAGTGACTGGGTGTATTGATACCCCATCCAAAGTGTATTTAATAACTTCACCATGCTCAAAGGGATATTCAATGTCTGTTTTTACATTTTTACCTATCTACCAATAGGTGCCCTTCTTTACGAGCCATTGGAAAACCTTGCTGGTCTTTGTGGTTGAATCTGTGTTTGAAATTCAATGCTCGACTGAGGGACCTTAAAGATAATTGTATGTGTGGGGTACAGAGATGAGGTAGTCATAAAAAACAAACATGTTAAACACTATTATTGCACACAGAGTGAGTCCATGCAACTTATGTGACTTGTTAAGCACATTTTTACTCCTGAACTTATTTAGGCTTGCCATAACAATGGGGTTGAATACTTATTGACTCAAGACATTTGAGCTTTTCATTTTGTATTAATTAGTAATAATAGTAATAATAATAATAATAATAATAATAATAATAATTCCACTTTGACATTATGGGGTATTGTGTGTAGGCCAGTGACACAAAATCTAAATTTCATCCATTTTAAATTCAGGCTGTAACAGAACAAAATGTGGAAAAAGTCAAGCGGTGTGAATACTTTCTGAAGGCAGTGTAGGAGGTGGGTAGGACTCTGTGATATCACAAGTATGCATGAATCTATCTAACTAAAGCTAGGGTTTCAAAACTACTGGTAATTTACCAAAGTTACCGGAACTTTCAGTAATTTTGATAATTAACAGGTAATCTATAGCAATCTATGGTAACTTTTGTAATGTATACATAAATAACTTTCAAAACAAATATGAATGTATAGTATTCATTTTGTATATGTATAGAAAATTGCCTAATCAATGAAGCATCTAATCAACAATGGCTTTATTTTCAATTAACTCTGCAACTCTTCCAACTACTGACTTTTTTCACAACTGCCACCAGTTTGGCGTCAAAACATTTACAACAGAGACATATTGACATAGTAAAATAAATAAAAGTGTGCAAAAAGATACAGTGGGGAAAAAAAGTATTTAGTCAGCCACCAATTGTGCAAGTTCTCCCACTTAAAAAGATGAGAGAGGCCTGTAATTTTCATCATAGGTACACGTCAACTATGACAGACAAAATGAGAAAAATAAATCCAGAAAATCACATTGTAGGATTTTTAATGAATTTATTTGCAAATTATGGTGGAAAATAAGTATTTGGTCAATAACAAAAGTTTCTCAATACTTTGTTATATACCCTTTGTTGGCAATGACACAGGTCAAACGTTTTCTGTAAGCCTTCACAAGGTTTTCACACACTGTTGCTGGTATTTTGGCCCATTCCTCCATGCAGATCTCCTCTAGAGCAGTGATGTTTTGGGGCTGTCGCTGGGCAACACGGACTTTCAACTCCCTCCAAAGATTTTCTATGGGGTTGAGATCTGGAGACTGGCTACGCCACTCCAGGACCTTGAAATGCTTCTTACGAAGCCACTCCTTCGTTGCCCGGGCGGTGTGTTTGGGATCATTGTCATGCTGAAAGACCCAGCCACGTTTCATCTTCAATGCCCTTGCTGATGGAAGGAGGTTTTCACTCAAAATCTCACGATACATGGCCCCATTCATTCTTTCCTTTACACGGATCAGTCATCCTGGTCCCTTTGCAGAAAAACAGCCCCAAAGCATGATGTTTCCACCCCCATGCTTCACAGTAGGTATGGTGTTCTTTGGATGCAACTCAGCATTCTTTGTCCTCCAAACACGACAAGTTGATTTTTTACCAAAAAGTTATATTTTGGTTTCATCTGACCATATGACATTCTCCCAATCCTCTTCTGGATCATCCAAATGCACTCTAGCAAACTTCAGACGGGCCTGGACATGTACTGGCTTAAGCAGGGGGACACGTCTGGCACTGCAGGATTTGAGTCCCTGGCGGCGTAGTGTGTTACTGATGGTAGGCTTTGTTACTTTGGTCCCAGCTCTCTGCAGGTCATTCACTAGGTCCCCCCGTGTGGTTCTTGTGATCATTTTGACCCCACGGGGTGAGATCTTGCGTGGAGCCCCAGATCGAGGGAGATTATCAGTGGTCTTGTATGTCTTCCATTTCCTAATAATTGCTCCCACAGTTGATTTCTTCAAACCAAGCTGCTTACCTATTGCAGATTCAGTCTTCCCAGCCTGGTGCAGGTCTACAATTTTGTTTCTGGTGTCCTTTGACAGCTCTTTGGTCTTGGCCATAGTGGAGTTTGGAGTGTGACTGTTTGAGGTTGTGGACAGGTGTCTTTTATACTGATAACAAGTTCAAACAGGTGCCATCAATACAGGTAACGAGTGGAGGACAGAGGAGCCTCTTAAAGAAGAAGTTACAGGTCTGTGAGAGCCAGAAATCTTGCTTGTTTGTAGGTGACCAAATTCTTATTTTCCACCATAATTTGCAAATAAATTCATAAAAAATCCTACAATGTGATTTTCTTGATTTTTTTTCTCAATTTGTCTGTCATAGTTGACGTGTACCTATGATGAAAATTACAGGCCTCTCTCATCTTTTTAAGTGGGAGAACTTGCACAATTGGTGGCTGACTAAATAATTTTTTCCCCCACTGTATAAAATATATTTCATGCTGTAACCCAGTGGTATTCACAAAATTGATGGTTTGCATTTAGGATAATGTTTTTCAGCTTTGTCATTATTTTCTTTTTTTTAAATCAGATTTTTTGATTATTTTATATATTTTACATGAGATAAGGCCACACAGAGGGCCAGAGATAATCTGAAGTACCCCAAAAGGCCACTAGATGTCATGTGATAAAATTACAAAAAAATTGAAAGTTACCAACATATTGAACGTTACCAGTAATATAACCTCCCTTTGAAACCATAACTAAAGCATATACCATGCATAAAACATAGATGGAGCAATTTTTTAAAGAAGGAAATTCTAACAACATGTAAGTAGGAGACAAGAAGATTATGAGGAGCTTTTAAACGGCTTTTTGCAGACATTGTGGGAGCCACTAATTGGAGTAAAGCTTGGTAAAGCTGGATGGCTTTATGATGTGACAGTCAGTGTAACTAACACAAACATACACACACACACAGGTGCACACACACAGGTGCACACACCCAGGTGCACACACACACACACACACACACACACACACACACACACACACACACACACACACACACACACACACACACACACACACACACACACACACACACACACACACACACACACACACACAGTCTCTAGACACAACAAATACACCCTAAATTAAATTGAATATGAAAAGAACATCCAGAGCACACTGTTCAAATTGAATTAAGCATTTGGAAGACAATGGATTCTGAAAGGTTCGAAAAATATCACCTGTCCTGGGACATGTAATTCAATGTTGATGAGACTAAGTTTTGGCACTTAATCATATTCTAGCCAAGGATGTAGTGTAATCCATTCAGATATGACCACCGAGCTGGCGCCCATCTGACCATGACCGCGGGCCACTTTAATAAGGAGCAGGGAGCCTGTCCAGGTGAATAATGATTTGAGTGACACACACAGAGATACACACACACAGCACACAAGCACGCACACACACACACACACCACAACAACAAATGGAGCAAATTAGTGTGGGCAATGCGAGGTTCAACTTGCAGCTGAGAGTATAGAGAGCAGACAACTCCATCACGTCATACCTCATATATGTACAGTGACCTATTAGAGGGAACACACACAGAGCAGGTGCTGATACTACAGATCTCATAGGACCAAAACAAATGCAGCAATACATCATATTACGTGACCCTTGTTTTACAGTGACCTGCACAAATTGGACCAGTCGTAACATTTGTCATTATTGAAACCCAATGACCCTGAAAAAGCAATATCAGTAGAGCATCAACAGTGAACATGGTTCAAAACAGGTTGGCGTGTGGGAGGGGCGGTGACAATAGGAGCAGGAGGGAGGGCTGAAAAAATCAGGAGGACCAGATTGAGAAAGAGAAGAAGAACAACAAGAAGCGAAAGAGACACAGAGAAACAAATATGTGGAAAAAGAGACGTAGACACAGATATTGAAAAAGAAAGTATAGGCAGTCAAAGAGTGGGAGAGAAAATGTTGAAAACAGAGAAACTATGACAACCATCAAGGGACCCAGGGAGAGAACTAGAAATGACAAAATACACACATTAGCTATGTTTCCATCCAATTGTCGACAGATTTTCATGCAAATATTATAAAATCTGCATAAAAACTCTCCAGAGAGATGTGTTTCCATCAAATAGACTTATTGTGGATAAAAAAGCTGTGTGTGATGCTGTGGTGCACATAAAAATAACTTTTGCAGTTAAATTCCCATGTACCGATTAAAAAAATACATGTTAAATGGGTTTCCATTGCATTTTCAGCTCTACTGATGGTTTTGTCAAAAAACTGTAGCGTTATACACTGTGTACAAAACATTAGAAACACCTGCTCTTTCCATGACAGACTGACCAGGTGAATCCAGGTGAAAGCTATGATCCCTTATTGATGTCAATTGTTAAATCCACTTAAATCAGTGTAGATGAAGGGGAGGAGACAGGTTAAATAAGGATTTTTAAGCCTTGAGACAATTGAGACATTGATTGTGTATGTGTGCTATTCAGAGGGTGAATGGGCAAGACAAAATATTGAAGTGCCTTTGAACATGGTATGGTCATAGGTGCGGGAAAAATAATATAAATAATAATATGCCATTTAGCAGACGCTTTTATCCAAAGCGACTTACAGTCATGCGTGCATACATTTTTGTGTATGGGTTGTCCCGGGGATCGAACCCACTACCTTGGCGTTACAAGCGCCGTGCTCTACCAGCTGAGCTACAGAGGACCAAAAAAAAAAAAGGGCTGCAGAGGTTGCTGCAGCACCCCCTAAAAAATAATATACACTACCGGTCAAAAGTTTTAGAACACCTACTCATTCAAGGGTTTTTTCTATATTTTTACTATTTTCTACATTGTAGAATAATAGTGAAGACATCAAAACTATGAAATAACACATATGGAATCATGTAGTAACCAAAAAAGTGTTAAACAAATCTAAATACATTTTAGATTTTAGATTCTTCAAATAGCCACAATTTGCCTTGATGACAGCTTTGCACACTCTTGGCATTCTATCAACCAGCTTCACCTGGAATGCTTTTTCAACAGTCTTGAAGGAGTTCACACATGTGCTGAGCACTTGTTGGCTGCTTTTCCTTTGCTCTGCGGTCCGACTCATCCCAAACCCTCTCAATTTGGTTGAGGTCGGGGGATTGTGGAGGCCAGGTCATCTGATACTTGAACTCTGTGAAGCATTTACTTTGGCTGCAATTTCTGAGGCTGGTAACTCTAATGAACTTATCCTCTGCAGCAGAGGTCATTCTGGGTCTTCCATGTAGAAATGTAGAAAATAGTAAAAATATAGAAAAACCCTTGAATGAGTAGGTGTTCTAATGCTTTTGACCGGTAGTGTATATTTATAAAAAAAACGATTTATCCACAAAAGTAGTGCACTTTTACAAGTCCTGTATTAGCGGACTGATATAGCTGTCTGTAGCGCGGGCTCAAAAAAATATTCTGGAAAGAAACAAAGAGGCAGGAAGCCAGGAAAGAGGCAAACAGACAAAGGATAGAGAGCAATGGAGCAAGCCAAACGCAGGCGATCTCTGTGGAAACGGCTTAAGCTGAGAGATAAAAGGGGTGAGTGAAGAGGTGAAGGAGGGAGAGGTGGAGGAAGAGGAGGGCTCTGAGACTCAGCTCTCCTGTCTGTGTGGGGGGGGGGGGGTCCAGAGGTGGATGAGCATTTCTCAGCTGTGGAACAGTCGTCGCTCTCACCTCCTTCACACATACAGTTTCCATTTACAAGTAGCCGTATGAACCCTGCTCATCGCTCTGTCAATTAAAAAGCAGAGCTCAAGGACAGGAAGTGATTTAATAGATCAAACACTTCTCCCTCTCCTTCCTTCTCGCTCTTGCTAATTAACTTTAAACATGTAAACGTCAACGACGCACGTGTGTAACATTACCTCCTTGCAGCCTTGAGCTGTGATAAAGACACTCTGGCACACATTCATCTTCACACGTTATCCTTAAAACCGGAGATCAAAGAAGGAACAGGAGCTGCTGTTTGAAGTCTAATTAAACTATCGGTCACCCCCTTGGCTTGCGAGCTGCCAGCAACACCGTATACCAGCGAAACTCAACTGGCGGACCGCGCTCTGGGTCCGGACCCAGAGAAGGGTCAATCCGGACCGGACAACATCGCATTTTGTTATATAAAAGTCAATACATTATATTTGGACAGCTTTAAAAAATCTACCGGGCGCAGCGGCCTCTTTAACTCAGCAACCTCTCTTTCTCGCTCTCTCTCTCGAAGCAACGCCCACCTCTACTAGTGAACCGTTTAATCCAATCGCGTGGTTATAAGCAAATACAAGAGGGTACGTTTTACCCAATCACATTAATCAAAATATCCTCCGTGGAACCTTGGGACAAGCAGGCAGAAAGAAAAATAAAGATTTGACCGCAGTTCAACTGTAAATATCAGAGATAGAAGGAGCTTAGTTACCAGTATCTTAGTTAATATGGCTTGTTAAAAATAAAAAAATGAAGTTCACTCTGAAAACCGTATATTCAAAGACGAGTAGACGGAACAGTATTTATTCATTCTCCCCGCAACTAGCACAAAAGCAATGTGCCTGACATGCAGTGAGTCCGTAGCTCTCGTGAAAAGTGCCAATGTTAAGCGCATTATGACACCAGGCAGAGTAAATTCAATCAGACGTATCCCCTGAATATGGAGGTGAGAACAAACAAGATTGACCAACTCAAATCTCAATATGAGAGGTCCACCAAAAAGTCATTGTCAATTATCTGACAGCCCAACAACGTGCAATAGAGTGTTTACTGAGGATAGCTTGGGTTTTGGGAAAACACAAAACAACATTTTCAGACACTGAGATGGTAAAAGTATGCATATGTGAAGTTGCTGACACCTTGCTTGAAGGTAAACAAAAAGATGAGCTCGGGGGAAAGATCAAACAGATCCCACTGTCAGATTCCACAGCAATGAGGACAACTGAAATATTAGCTGAAGATTTAACTTCACAACTTGATGAGGCCATTCAGAATGCAGCATGTGTTTCATTAGCTATGGATGAATCAACAGATAACACTGATAATGCCCAGCTTCTGGTGTTTGTCAGATTTTATAATGAAACAAAGAAGGAATTCTGTGAGGAGCTGTCTAGAAGCACACATGCGGGAAGAGGATATCCATGAGGCCATCAAAGGGATGCTGACAAAAAGAGGGATAGATCTGAAGTCAGTGGTCTCCATCACCACAGATGGAGCTCCAGCCATGATAGGAAGAGGGAGGGGACTGGTTGCACGTTTGAAAGAGGACCACCCTGACCTGACATCATACCACTGCATCATCCATCAATCTGTCCTGTGTGCCAGTCTGGGAAAATAGTTTTCTGAGGTCATGACAAACGATGATGACACTGATCAACTTTTTGAGTGCAACATCATCCCTACAACAGCGCCTGCTACGAGGCATTCTGACAGAGGCCAATGCCAGTTTTGATGACTTACAAAGCATGTAGAGGTCTGTAATTTTTTATCATAGGTACACTTCAACTGTGAGAGACGGAATCTAAAACAAAAATCCAGAAAATCACATTGTATGTTTTTTAAGTAATTAATTTGCATTTTATTGCATGACATAAGTATTTGATACATCAGAAAAGCAGAACTTAATATTTGGTACAGAAACCTTTGTTTGCAATTACAGAGATCATACGTTTCCTGTAGGTCTTGACCAGGTTTGCACACACTGCAGCAGGGATTTTGTCCCACTCTCCATACAGACCTTCTCCAGATCCTTCAGGTTTCGGGGCTGTTGCTGGGCAATACGGACTTTCAGCTCCCTCCAAAGATTTTCTATTGGGTTCAGGTCTGGAGACTGGCTAGGCCACTCCAGGACCTTGAGATGCTTCTTACGGAGCCACTCCTTAGTCGCCCTGGCTGTGTGTTTCGGGTCGTTGTCATGCTGGAAGACCCAGCCACGACCCATCTTCAATGCTCTTACTGAGGGAAGGAGGTTGTTGGCCAAGATCTCGCGATACATGGCCCCATCCATCCTCCCCTCAATACGGTGCAGTCGTCCTGTCCCCTTTGCAGAAAAGCATCCCCAAAGAATGATGTTTCCACCTCCATGCTTCACGGTTGGGATGGTGTTCTTGGGGTTGTACTCATCCTTCTTCTTCCTCCAAACACGGCGAGTGGAGTTTAGACCAAAAAGCTCTATTTTTGTCTCATCAGACCACATGACCTCCCATTCGTCCTCTGGATCATCCAGTTGGTCAGTGGCAAACTTCAGACGGGCCTGGACATGCGCTGGCTTGAGCAGGGGGACCTTGCGTGCGCTGCAGGATTTTAATCCATGATGGCGTAGTGTGTTACTAATGGTTTTCTTTGAGACTGTGGTCCCAGCTCTCTTCAGGTCATTGACCAGGTCCTGCCGTGTAGTTCTGGGCTGATCCTTCACCTTCCTCATGATCATTGATGCCCCACGAGGTGAGATCTTGCATGGAGCCCCAGACCGAGGGTGATTGACCGTCATCTTGAACTTCTTCCATTTTCTAATAATTGCGCCAACAGTTGTTGCCTTCTCACCAAGCTGCTTGCCTATTGTCCTGTAGCCCATCCCAGCCTTGTGCAGGTCTACAATTGTATCCCTGATGTCCTTACACAGCTCTCTGGTCTTGGCCATTGTGGAGAGGTTGGAGTCTGTTTGATTGAGTGTGTGGACAGGTGTCTTTTATACAGGTAACGAGTTCAAACAGGTGCAGTTAATACAGGTAATGAGTGGAGAACAGGAGGGCTTCTTAAAGAAAAACTAACAGGTCTGTGAGAGCCGGAATTCTTACTGGTTGGTAGGTGATCAAATACTTATGTCATGCAATAAAATGCAAATTAATTACTTAAAATCATACAATGTGATTTTCTGGATTTTTGTTTTAGATTCCGTCTCTCACAGTTGAAGTGTACCTATGATAAAAAATTACAGACCTCTACATGCTTTGTAAGTAGGAAAACCTGCAAAATCAGCAG
The DNA here is from genome assembly GCF_964263955.1 of Coregonus lavaretus. Classification (NCBI taxonomy): domain Eukaryota; kingdom Metazoa; phylum Chordata; class Actinopteri; order Salmoniformes; family Salmonidae; genus Coregonus; species Coregonus lavaretus. Next base: position 36,655,401 of record NC_140000.1, on the reverse strand, counting down.
TGTATCAAATACTTGTTCTCCCCACTGTATTTCTGCACAACAATGTCAGATGGCTCAGCAAAGGCAGGGTTTTGGAATGCTTTTGGGCCATTCAGGAGGAAATCAAAGCTTTCATATTAGAGTAAAAGAATGAAAAGGCAACTCAGTTTTCTGAGTTTTGGAAGATGAGGAGAAGATGGAAACAGTTGCATTTTTGACAGACATTACATCACACCTTAATCAACTGAATGTTAAGCTGCAGGGACGGGACAACACAGTGTGTGATATGATAACAGCAGTCCGGGCTTTCCAGAAGAAATTTGAGCTTTTCAAGAACGATCTCCAGGGAGAACTTTTCTACTTCCCCAATCTTCTGGTGCAAACGCAGGGAGACAAAGATGTTCCCAGCCATGTGGATTTCATCCAGAAGCTGATGGATAACTTCAAGGCTCGTTTTGATGACTTCACTGTCGGAAGATAACTGCTGTTGCTCATCACAAATGTGACAAAGTTGTCAGAAGAAGTAAAACAGATCTTCAGATGGGTAGATGTTGCATCACTGCAAATGGAGTTGATTGAGCTGCAAGATAGTGTGGCTTTGAAGGAGCAGGCTGGTGATTGTGACCCTGTCACAATACCAAATACCAATTCCACAATTCATCAGGTCTGACCAATGCAGCCAGGGAAAGGTTAGGTTATCAACCTGTAATGGATTTTGCTGGCGTTTCTCAGGGTGCTGTTTTTCCTCTCTCCCGGTCTTCCTATAAGCCTCAGTGCAGACTCCCTGCTTTATTTCTGTCTGCCTGGAGTATAGGACATCCGTGGGCTGCATTATGCAGCTAAAACTCACCTGATAGGATCAGACACACTCGCAGGGAGCGTGGAGGGGCCCAAATGTTTAACACCCTTTCCCAGGTCCGTTTCACACATGCCTGGCTGTGTCACGATATAAGGTTGCAACCCTGTACAACACACACACATGTCAATATATACTAGCCAATAATACAAACACACACAACACACGCATGCACACACCACACACGCACACACACCCCGACACACTCCGACACACACAATTACACCTTATGTACAGTTTACTATCAACTACACTCATGAAAATGAATGAACATACAGCTGTATGCATGTTTTCAAGAACTCTCTGGTTTACCCTCCACCATACCATTGAGTAATCATGATTTTAATTGAGATAACATTCCTGCCTTGAGGAGTACAAGACTCACTACTCTCCTCAGGGTAGATCAGAGTGAGCGACAGGCAAGTGATACTCACACTTAAAGTGCTCACACTTAAAGCCACTTCTATTAAGCTGTCATATTGGTGAGACTCGTTGAGATATACGTGTAGTTCATTTTCTATGGTGGGTTCCATGGAAAATCAAATAGAATATAGAACCATGTCTATTCTACGAGCTCTATTTCTGTAGCTGGCAAGAAGCCCTGAAACACTGATTCAGGTGCAGCGGCAGTAAGAGAGGGGTGGAGTCAGAACGTAGCGAGACCCAGTGATAGGGCAGCAGCTGTTCTGTGAGAGTGAAGGGACCGGGGAGGGGTGCACAGCAGCCTCTAACTGTCAACCAATCACAGAGGCTTCAGGCAAATCATGAGTAATTAAGCAAGTGATGGTCCCTCAGCATCCAGAGAGAGCGGGAGAGAGAGGGAGAGAGATGTACAGAGACGGACAAAAGTGAGGAAGATAAAAATAAAGATAGAGAGAAAATAGAGAGAGAGGGGGATAGAGCGAGAGAGAGAAAGCGAGACAGAGATAAATATAGAGAGTGTGAGGAGAGAGTTTGTGAGTGCCAGCACACTCTCTGTGGCTGAGTCTTTGAGAAGGGAGACGATGTGGGCTCAGTCACGTTGTGTCATATCATAAATGTGAAGGCAGAGGACAACTTTCTGACACTTCAGTCATGGACTTTCACTTCAGACAGATGGCTCAGCAAGAGTAAAACTCTGCACATTTATTTGAGCAGGAGGAGATAGAGTAGTGAGTGTGAGTGTGTGGCGGAGCGAGGGGGAAAACAGCGGTTGACGGACAGTTTTGTGGAGCTGAGAGAAGGAAAACAGCGGAGCAGACAACGTCAGGGTTGACTGAGACAGTTCGGACTGGGAACCTCGGAGTGACAGGGATAACAGGATTGATAGACTTCATGGGGTCAAAGGCTTGATGTTGATGTGAGTACCTTTTTGCCTTTTGTGCTATATTTTTAGTTCTGTGTTTTACTCTTGTTGAAACTCAAGTTTATAATACCAAAAACAAATAGTCTAATTGATATAAACGTGATGACAAAAAAGTCTAAGTAAAAAAGATCTGCATATAATGGTGAAAATGTTATTGGAAAATGGTGATAGGATTCTGCATATTGATACATAAAATGGTTGTTATATCCAAGTGTTCAACAGTAATAAATAATTCATTTGAGTTTTTAAAATGGAAAAGCACACTATTGGTATACCAAAAGAAATACACATTTCAAAGATTGTCATATTAAAGAGGATTTATAATGATTATAATTATTTTCTTAATCAAAACAGATCAGGCATGATTAGTATCATGACAGAGAGAACTGGTGCATGACTTTGTTGTCCTCTATCTAATCATCTTAATGGTAACATCTCTATTCATCACTGAGTTTGACATCAAAATATATCGGCTTCATATACATTTAAACTAATAATAGTTTTCAAAAGCTAGGGTGTCAAATTTCCATTAGCTTTACTGTTCATGTTTTGTGCTACCTTAACAGGGTCATTTGGGGGGAGGCTGTTGACGTTTTATTCCTGTTGTTTATTTGCACCCTTACACATCTCTGTGAAGAGTGCATAAATGTAGCCTTCGACCAATAAAACAGCACACTGCTGGCCTCCTCTGACCAGTGTGAGCCTTGAGAGGATGGGGGGTAGTGTCAGATTCTGTCTGTGAGATAAGATCCCCCCAGGGTGGCATGGTGCACAAAAGGAAATAACCACAAGCCATGGAAAACCAGCAGTTACTCATTTAGCATTGCCCAGACAATTACATAATTATTCCACATAGAAATGTAAATCATAGAACAGTTGTGCTCCTATTAGTGTGAGTAGTGAAAAAGACCAGCATCCCAACTATATCTCAGTATTTCAATTTCTAAGAAACCGAGAGACTCTACCCTACTGAAACACGCTCCCATGGCGTGCTGCTACTGTCTCCTGCTACACACTACAGCACAGCCACATGTAGAGCATACGCAGCATCATAAACCCTTGTTAATACAGTCCTGGCTCCGTTTCTATCTCCTCTAAACCCAACGCCACTACGCTTCCTAGTAAGCAGCTGTTGGCACAGTTGGTCGCAGCGGCTCTGGGGGCTTAATTTGGACCCACCACCACCACCCAGGCCACCACCCAACACCACCCAGCCCAGTCTGATGAGCTCTGGATGGCCTCCAACACAATGATAAAGACCTTGTGTCAGCCACAACTGGTGAGCACATGTGCAATGCCATATGGAGCGATAACATGGGACAGGACAGGTGGTTCGCAAAAACACAGTTAAAGGGCAATGAAAACACAAAAGGGGCTAGTTCAGCTATTTCTTTTTAGATATTGATAAACACAAAGTAAGATTTAATTTCTCATCTGTCAGACTGTCAGTACACTATATAGAGCTGTCAATGAAACTGACGGATAGCACACCCTGGAAAACAGCAATGCTTTTAATGGAAAAGACTACCCAGATTACATAAACTACCCCTAACTCGACATCAGCACATTTAATGAGCAGAAAACAAAAGATAAACAACTTTCTTCTTTAGACAAGCTTTAGCGGTCTCAGGCGTGAAATGACTTCCCTGACCCTCCCTTTGACAACCATGTGTTTATATTTTTTAATCATCCATCACCTGCCACGACCCTGTCCAATGTAAACCTTCATGGAAGGAAGAGTAGAGAAAGTATGGTTGCATCTCAAATGGCACCCTATTCCCTATATAGTGCACTACTTTTGACCAGTCCTGCACTTTGTAGGGAATAGGGTGCCATTTGGGACACATTTTAAGAAATGCTCAGATTAAGCCCTCTATAAAACCATATGGCAGGCGAGCTACAGGTTAGTTCCTATGGTTCCAGAGCACCGAGCATTCTAATATGTCCGCCCGCCATCTCATTTGCTATTGTTTCGATGAACACGATCATTTCAGAATCAATGGGAGGTGCACTGCTAACCTACATGCTTTTTCTGTCATCATTGGTATTCATGCAGCCTCCAAGTCAAGATTCATTCAAGCCACACTCTATACATTCCCCAACATCCCATAAAAAAGTATTGAGAGACGAAGGCATGGCCATATATCAATTTCTATACTATAGGGCCTATGACTTATTGCTTCCCCTACTCAAGTCCTGTCAGATACCCTTTACAAACTCCATCTTCTATTCACAACTATTGATAGATGAAAAGATAGCCAGATAAACATACACACATATACACACATATATATATATATATACACATACACATGCACACACACACACACACACACACACAGCTCTGGAAAAAATTAAGAGAACACTGCACATTTTTCTTAAATCAGCATCTCTACATGTACAGTGGGGGAAAAAAGTATTTAGTCAGCCACCAATTGTGCAAGTTCTCCCACTTAAAAAGATGAGAGAGGCCTGTAATTTTCATCATAGGTACACGTCAACTATGACAGACAAATTGAGATTTTTTTTCTCCAGAAAATCACATTGTAGGATTTTTAATGAATTTATTTGCAAATTATGGTGGAAAATAAGTATTTGGTCACCTACAAACAAGCAAGATTTCTGGCTCTCACAGACCTGTAACTTCTTCTTTAAGAGGCTCCTCTGTCCTCCACTCGTTACCTGTATTAATGGCACCTGTTTGAACTTGTTATCATTATAAAAGACACCTGTCCACAACCTCAAACAGTCACACTCCAAACTCCACTATGGCCAAGACCAAAGAGCTGTCAAAGGACACCAGAAACAAAATTGTAGACCTGCACCAGGCTGGGAAGACTGAATCTGCAATAGGTAAGCAGCTTGGTTTGAAGAAATCAACTGTGGGAGCAATTATTAGGAAATGGAAGACATACAAGACCACTGATAATCTCCCTCGATCTGGGGCTCCACGCAAGATCTCACCCCGTGGGGTCAAAATGATCACAAGAACGGTGAGCAAAAATCCCAGAACCACATGGGGGGACCTAGTGAATGACCTGCAGAGAGCTGGGACCAAAGTAACAAAGCCTACCATCAGTAACACACTACGCCGCCAGGGACTCAAATCCTGCAGTGCCAGACGTGTCCCCCTGCTTAAGCCAGTACATGTCCAGGCCTGTCTGAAGTTTGCTAGAGTGCATTTGGATGATCCAGAAGAGGATTGGGAGAATGTCATATGGTCAGATGAAACCAAAATATAACTTTTTGGTAAAAACTCAACTCGTCGTGTTTGGAGGACAAAGAATGCTGAGTTGCATCCAAAGAACACCATACCTACTGTGAAGCATGGGGGTGGAAACATCATGCTTTGGGGCTGTTTTTCTGCAAAGGGACCAGGACGACTGATCCGTGTAAAGGAAAGAATGAATGGGGAGATGTATCGTGAGATTTTGAGTGAAAACCTCCTTACATCAGCAAGGGCATTGAAGATGAAACGTGGCTGGGTCTTTCAGCATGACAATGATCCCAAACACACCGCCCAGGCAACGAAGGAGTGGCTTTGCATTTCAAGGTCCTGGAGTGGCCTAGCCAGTCTCCAGATCTCAACCCCATAGAAAATCTTTGGAGGGAGTTGAAAGTCTGTGTTGCCCAGCGACAGCCCCAAAACATCACTGCTCTAGAGGAGATCTGCATGGAGGAATGGGCCAAAATACCAGCAACAGTGTGTGAAAACCTTGTGAAGACTTACAGAAAACGTTTGACCTGTGTCATTGCCAACAAAGGGTATATAACAAAGTATTGAGAAACTTTTGTTATTGACCAAATACTTATTTTCCACCATAATTTGCAAATAAATTCATTAAAAATCCTACAATGTGATTTTCTGGATTTCTTTTCCTCATTATGTCTGTCATAGTTGACGTGTACCTATGATGAAAATTACAGGCCTCTCTCATCTTTTTAAGTGGGCGTGTCACGGTCGTCATAATGAGCGGACCAAGGCGCAGCGTGATATGAGTACATACTTTAATAGTACTTAGCAACACGACACAATACAACAACAAAATAACAAAACGATACGTGAAGTCCTCGGTCATGAACACAAACCAACACGGAACAAGATCCCACAAAACACAAGTGCACAACAAGCTGCCTAAGTATGGTTCCCAATCAGAGACAACAAGCAACAGCTGATTCACGTTGCCTCTGATTGAGAACCACCCCGGCCAACATAGAAACACATAACCTAGAACAGAACATAGAAAAAAGAAACATAGACACTACACAAAGAAACTAACACCCTGGCTCAACATACAAGAGTCCCCAGAGCCAGGGCGTGACAGTACCCTCCCCCCAAAGGCGCGGACTGCGACCGCGCCAACATAAACCCAACAGGGGAGGGGCCGGGTGGGCATTCCACCTCGGAGGCGGATCCGGCTCCGTAGCACCCCTGGTCTGGTCTGGCCCCGCTGGCTGGAGCTGGACTGGACATTGGTGGAGCGGATTGCTTAGGCTCCGGTGTGGAGCAGCTGACCGGTACCTGACCAGGCACCGGTGAAACAGGCACGGGCTGTGCCGGACTGACGACGCGCACCACAGGCTTGGTGCGGGGAGTAGGAACAGGCCGGACCGGGCTGGCGACGCGCACCACAGGCTTGGTGCGGGGAGCAGGAACAGGCCGGGCCGGGCTGACGACGCGCACCATTGGCTTGGTGCGGGGAGCAGGAATGGGCCGGACCGGGCTGACGAAGCGCACCACTGGCTTGATGCGGGGAGCAGGAACAGGCCGGGCCGGGCTGGCGACGCGCACCATAGGCTTGGTGCGGGGAGCAGGAACAGGCCGGGCCGGTCTGACGACGCGCATCACAGGCTTGGTGCGAGGGACAGGAACAGGCCGGACCGTACTGGGAACACACACCACTGGCCTTGTGTGGGGATCAGGAACGGGCCGGACCGGACTGGTAACACACCTCAGTACCTCTCGCCGTGCCTCTACACTCTCCTTCCCTCTACTGACCAATGGCCCCCGTAACCTGGTGGCCTTTTCTCCTCGTCCACAAACTCGCCCTTTATCTGCCTCCAGCAGCCCCGTCGTCCATGCCGTGTGCCCCCCCCAACATTTTTATTGGGGGTGCCTCTCGTTGTCATAATGAGCGGACCAAGGCGCAGCGTGATATGAGTACATACTTTAATAGTACTTAGCAACACGACACAATACAACAACAAAATAACAAAACGATACGTGAAGTCCTCGGTCATGAACACAAACCAACACGGAACAAGATCCCACAAAACACAAGTGCACAACAGGCTGCCTAAGTATGGTTCCCAATCAGAGACAACAAGCAACAGCTGATTCACGTTGCCTCTGATTGAGAACCACCCCGGCCAACATAGAAACACATAACCTAGAACAGAACATAGAAAGCGAAACATAGACACTACACAAAGAAACTAACACCCTGGCTCAACATACAAGAGTCCCCAGAGCCAGGGCGTGACAGGGAGAACTTGCACAATTGGTGGCTGACTAAATACTTTTTTTCCCCACTGTATGACAGCCATTCCATTCCAGTGTCTGTTGAAATCCAACACAGGCACACCTCATTCTACTGAATTAGGTACTGATTAGGTGATCACCTGAACCAAATGTTATTTAACGAGGAAAAGTATAAAAACCACTGCTGTGGTCATCACTATCCTCCTGTAATAGGATCAGCTGGATGGCAAAAACAGTGCTAATAGTACCTCAAAAGTAATATTAATCAAAAAATAACTATTGACCATGCCAAAAGAGTTGAAAGGGAACGTTTTGAGTGAGGAAAATAAGGGTTCAATTCTGGCTTTACTGGCAGAGGGATACAGTGAGCGTCAGGTTGCTTCCATCCTTAAAATTTCAAAGACGGCGGTTCATAAGAACAAGGTCAAGCAGCAGACATTGGGGACAACAGACTACAGACCGGCAGAGGGCGAAAATGACTCTCTACTGACCGGGAAGACCACCAACTCATTAGAATGTCACTCAACAACCGTAGGATGACATCAAGTGACCTACAAAAATAATGGCAAACGGCAGCTGGGGTGAAGTGCACGGCGAGGACGGTTCGAAACAGGCTCCTAGGGGCAGGGCTGAAGTCGTGCAAAGCTAGAAAAAAGCCCTTCATCAATGAGAAGCAAAGAAGAGCCAGGCTGAGGTTTGCAAAAGACCATAAGGATTGGACCATAGAGGACTGGAGTAAGGTCATCTTCTCTGATGAGTCCAATTTTCAGCTTTGCCTAGCACCTGGTTGTCTAATGGTTAGACGGAGACCTGGAGAGGCCTACAAGCCACAGTGTCTCGCACCCACTGTGAAATTTGGTGGAGGATCGGTGATGATCTTGGGATGTTTTAGCAAGGCTGGAATCGGGCAGATTTGTCTTTGTGAAGGATGCATGAATCAAGCCACGTACAAGGTTGTCCTGGAAGAAAACTTGCTTCCTTTTGCTCTGACATTGTTCCCCAACTCTGAGGATTGTTTTTTCCAGCAGGAAAATGCGCCATGCCACACAGCCAGGTCAATCAAGGTGTTACGGATACAGGTATCCTGTGTCCTGTGTTTTTCTCTCCTTCTGCCCTAATCACAGGTGTCCTGTATGTTCCTGATTGGTGGTCGTTGAGATGTCTGCTGATTGCAAAGGTGGACCAATCAGTGAACATTCCTCTGCATTTCACCACCTGTTGCTGGGTTTTCAATCACACATCCCAGTATATAAAAACCAGTCAGTTATGTTTGTTGAGAGAGAGAGACTGTTTCCGTATGTGAGTATGGACACTGTGGTGTCCTGTTTTTGTTTACTCACTAAGTTGCTGGTTCCGCTGTTTAGTAACTTTGTTTGACTACTTTTTGTATGTGAGTATGGATACGGTGGTGTCCTGTGTATTGTGTACTCACTAATTTGCTAATTACTCTGTTTGGCTATTTTGTGTGTTTCTGGGAAAAGGGGAAGTTAAGCAAGCTGCCCTTGGGCATACATTTCCCGTAGAAAGAACTGTCTATAAACACTAGTTAGACCTGAGCGGACCACCCACTGTATTTTTTTAATGAGTAGCAGTAGCTTAACGGTTCTTGAGGCAGGCAAGATCAGTTTAGGGGTGTTTTACACTATTGTTTCATTTCTTGGGTCCTGCTCAGCCCTTTTTCCCAAACCTTTACCGTGTGTTCAGAAATAAACCATTTATGTTTGACGGTAGTTTATGGTTGTCGCGTAGTTTTTTCTCACTGTTCCATGTCACACTCCTAATTTGCCTGAATTATGTTACGGGTCTCATGTCCATCCACCCTAGACGTTTAGAGCCACGGGATTCGTAACATAAAGTGGGGGCTCATCCGGGATCTATCCCATGCTACTCATGCAAATTAGTAAGTGTCTGGTTCAGTGTTGAGCTTGGCAGCTGTACTACCTGTTTTTTTTTTGTGTGTTCAGTATTCGACGGCTCGTGTTGCTAGTTTAGGATGGCTACTTTTGATTTGGATGCATTTTTGGAAAACCCTACGTGGGAGGTTTTTGAGAATTGCCGTAGAGTGGATCTACAGGCTTTGGCTGACCACTTTTCTGTACCCATACCGAGGGGTTTAGTGAAAGCAGAAGTTAGGGAAGTAGTGCTAGCGATATTGTTGAACGAGCGAGTGCTTGAGTTACCGCCGCCTGAGTCTGCTGCTCCTGTAGGGGATGTGGTTGCTGTTCCTGTAAGCCCATCAGTGTCTGAGGATACATACCACACCAGACCCGTCACTCAGGTAGACAGTCCAGAGAAACTGGCCGAGTCGGCTGTCTCTATGGCTGCTACGGCTGTAGTGGGAGGTCATGTTAATGATGTGGACGGAGATGGTTTGGAGTTGCGCAATACTCAGCAGCAGTGTGCTAGATTGCCCAATTCAGAGATGCTGCTGTCTCTCCCGTCAAGCCTGATTCATTTAACGGACAGACAGTCAGATGATATTGTGAGACTATTACGCAGCTTTCCATGTCTTTTTAATGATGTTCCTACATGTACAAATGTGTTAGAACATGACATTAATGTTGGAAACGCTGCACCTATCAAGCAACATGCTTATCGTGTCAACGTCTCTAAGAGAAAGATAATGAGGGATGAGGTCGGTTATTTGCTGGAGAATAACCTGGCTATGCCAAGTTCAAGTCCTTGGAGTTCTCCATGCATTCTGGTTCCTAAACCTGATGGGACATCCAGATTATGTACGGACTATCGGAAGGTCAATGCTGTCACAGTGCCCGACTCGTTCCCGTTACCCAGACTGGATGACTGTATTGATACTGTTGGTGCTGCTACTTATGTAACCAAACTAGATCTTCTAAAAGGTTACTGGCAGGTGCCGTTAACCGCACGTGCCTCCGACATCTCTGCCTTTGTGACCCCAGATCACTTCCTACAATATGCTGTCATGGCATTTGGGATGCGGAACGCACCAGCCACTTTCCAACGCCTGGTTAACACAGTATTGGCTGGAGTTCCTAATTGTAGTGCTTACCTTGATCTGGTAATTTATTCAACGGAGTGGTCTGATCATGTTAACACTCTAAGGGTAGTGTGTGAACGTCTAGCAGCCGCTTCTCTAACCCTGAACTTAGCAAAGTGCGAGTTTGGGAAGGCCACTGTTACTTATCTCGGTAAACAGGTCGGCCATGGTCAGGTGCGCCCTGTAGATGCCAAGGTCTCAGCTATAAACGCATTTCCCGCACCTACCACCAGGAGAGAGACTATTTCCGTATGTGAGTATGGACACTGTGGTGTCCTGTTTTTGTTTACTCACTAATTTGCTGGTTACTCTGGTTGGTAATTTTGTTAGACTACTCTTTTGTATATGAGTAATGGATACTGTGATGTCCTGTGTTTAGAGTACTCATTAATTTGCTGGTTACTCTGTTTGGTAACTTTGTGTGTTTCTGGGAAAAGGGGAGTTTGAGCTAGCTGCCCTTGGGCATACATTTCCCGTAGAAAGAACTGTCTATAAACACTAGTTAGACCTGAGCGGACCACCCACTGTATTTTTTTATGAGTAGCAGTAGCCTAGCGGTTCTTGAGGCAGGCAAGATCAGTTTAGGGGTGTTTTACACTATTGTTTCATTTCTTGGGTCCTGCTCAGCCCTTTTTCCCAAACCTTTACCGTGTGTTCAGAAATAAACCATTTATGTTGACGGTAGTTCATGGTTGTTGTGTAATTTTTGTTCTCACTGTTCCATGTCACACTCCTAATTTGCATGATTTATGTTACGGGTCTCATGTCCATCCACCCTAGATGTTTAGAGCCACGGGGTTCGTAACACAAGGTGTGGATGGAGGACCACCAGATCAAGACCCTGTCATGGCCAGCCCAATCTCCAGACCTGAACCCCATTGAAAACTTCTGGAATGTGATCAAGAGGAAGATGGATGGTCACAAGCCATCAAACAAAGCTTGAATTTTTGTGCCAGGAGTGGCATAAAGTCACCCAACATCAATGTGAAAGACTGGTGGAGAGCATGCCAAGACGCATGAAAGCTGTGATTGAAAATCAGGGTTAATCCACCAAATATTGATTTCTGAACTCTTCCTAAGTTAAAACATTAGTTATTGTGTTGTTTAAAAATGA